>NC_077229.1:135668400-135968400 GCF_027887165.1 Monodelphis domestica | reverse complement strand
AGGCTGCATTTATTATTTCTGCTTTTCTGCATTTGTGTGCTATGTTTCTGTGACCTAATGTATGGTCAATTTTTGTGAATGTGCCATGTGGTGCTGAGAAGAAGGTGTATTCCTTTTTATCCCTATTTATTTTTCTCCATATGTCTATTAATTCTAATTTTTCTAAGATTTCATTAACTTCTTTTACCTCTTTCTTATTTATTTTTTGATTTGATTTATCTAAATTTGATAATGGTTGGTTTAAGTCTCCCACTAATATGGTTTTACTGTCTATTTCTTCCTTCAAGTCTCCTAGTTTCTCCATTAGAAATTTGGGTGCTCTATTATTTGGTGCATACATGTTGATTAATGATATTTCCTCATTGACTAAAGTCCCTTTTAACAAAATATAATTACCTTCCCTATCCGTTTTGATCAGGTCTATTTTTGCTTTGGCTTTATCAGATATCATGATTACCACTCCTGCCTTCTTTCTGTCAGTTGAGGCCCAGAAGGTCTTACTCCATCCTTTAATTCTGACCTTGTGGGTGTCAACCCGCCTCATGTGTGTTTCTTGAAGACAACATATGGTAGGGTTTTGGATTGTAATCCATTCCGTTATTCGTCTACGTTTTATGGGTGAGTTCATCCCATTCACGTTCAAAGTTATGATTGTCATTTGTGGACTCCCTGGCATTTTGATATCCTTCCCTAATTCTAACCTTTTCTTCTTCGGCTCTACCTTTTAGTCCAGTGATTTACTTTGAATCAGTCCCCCTTGTCCCCTCCCTTGATGTTTCCCTTTTCAGTCCCTCCCTCTTTGTTCCCTCCCCCTCCCCCTCTCTTTCCCACCCTTTGTGTTTTCCCTCTCCCCCTCCCCCCCTTGGTTTTCCCTTCTCCCCACCCTTGTTGGGTAAGATAGACTTCAAGATCCCAATGGATCTGGATGTTTTAACCTCTCAGAGTTGATTTCCCTGAGATTAAGGTTTAAGTAAAAAACCCTCTCTTCCTCTCCTTCTTATAGGAGTTTTCTTCCCCTCCCCTTCCCATGTGAATCTTTGTGTGAGAAAGATTATTCTATTTGGTCTTTCTTTTTCCCCTATTTATACATTACATTTTCCCCACATGTTAGTATACAAAGATTGATATAAATGTAGTCCTTATAGAAGAGAGTTTGAGTAAAAGAAGAAGATAACATTTTTCTCCTTTCCCCTTTCCTTAATATTTACCTTTTCAGGTATTCCTTGCTCTTTGTTTTTTGGTATCAAACTTTCCACAAAGCTCTGGTCTTTTCTTTGCAAAAAGTTGGAAGTCTTCTATTTTGTTGAATGCCCATACTTTCCCTTGGAAGTATATAGTCAGTTTCGCTGGGTAGCTGATTCTTGGTTGAAGACCCAGCTCTCTTGCCTTTCTAAAGATCATGTTCCATGCCTTACGATCATTCAGATTAGAACTTGCAAGGTCTTGTGTGACCCTGATTGGCATTCCTTTATGTCTAAATTGTCTTTTTCTGGCTTCCTGTAGGATTTTTTCTTTTGTTTGAGAGCTTTGGAATTTGGCAATTACATTCCTGGGAGTTGTCTTTTGGGGGTTTAGTGTAGAAGGTGTTCTGTGAGCTCTGTCAGTGGCTGTATTTCCCCCTTGTTCTAGAATCTCTGGGCAATTTTCTTTGATTATATCTTGTATCAAGATGTCAAGTTTGGTGTTTATTTCTGGCTTTTGTGGAAGTCCAATTATTCTTAAATGATCTCTTATCCCTCTATTTTCCAGATCTGTCACCTTGTAGGTGAGATATTTTATGTTCTCTTCTAATTTCTTGGTATTTTGGCTTTGCTTTATTAATTCTTGCTCTTTTACACGATCGTTGTCTTCCAGCTGCCTGATTCTGGCCTTTAAAGCCTGGTTTTCCTTTTCAGTTTGGTCACACCGGTTTTGTAGATGCGTGGATTTCTTCTGCATTATTTCCCACTTTTCCTCCCAGAAGGCTTCCATCTTTTTGGTCATTTCTGATTCAAATTCTTCATGGGTTTGTGGAGAGTTTCTATTTCCTTTGGAAGGTTTTGGAGCATTTTCTTGTGTATAGTCTTCTATCTCCTCCATATTTTGTATTTTGGCTCCGTAGAATGTGTCCAAAATCGCCCCTTTCTTCTTATTTTTCTTGGGATTTGGGGGCTTCTGTGGTTTGTAAACCTCAAATTTCCTTAGACTTATAAATGTTGGAAATTTCACCATTGGGATATTTCATACTTGGAAAATTTCTTACTGATAGTCTATTGGAATGGGAACTCCATTGGCATGGGAGGTTCCTTCTCTTCCCTTCTTAAGATTACTTTAGGACAGAAACCCTTTGCTGAACAATGGAAAGGACTTTGACCTATGCTTGAGCATAGAACAGGAATTTCTTTGAGTCTTGATTGATTTTAGAATTGATACAATGGAGATACTTGGAATAAATCTCCACCCTATTCAGTCCTAATAGGATTGAGTAAGGGCTGCAGCCTAGATCAAAATTTAATTATTCCAATCTCTACCATACTCAAGTTAACAGGATTTAGAAAGGGCTGTAACAAAGGAGTAAAGATTTAATCATTTGAAAAATATGACCTTCAACAGACATGTGCAAAAGCCAGAAACCTCTGGACGGTCCTGGGTTAAGCGAGAGCCTCCATTGACAGGGAAATTGATGAAGAGTGATTGGTAGACGTGAGGACTGAGGGGAGGCAACTTGGATGGTGTCCTTAAAGATAGGAGGGTCTGGAGACTGGTGGGGGTGGTTGATTTTTTGGTTGGTGTGGTTCCTGGGCTCTGAGGAAGCTTGCTCTGAAGGAAGCTGAAGGTGGGGGCCTCTGAGACTGTTTCTCCATTTTGGACACGTGAGTAATAGGGACTGATCTTTTTTCTTTGCCCCAGCTATCTAAGGGCTTGGGCCTTTTGGCCCAGCCTAAACAGAAGGGGTATTTAAGCCCTATTCCCTTCTCTCTGTATATATATCTCTAATTCCTTTCTTACTCCTATTGAAATTAAACTCCAAAAAAGGCTGACGGCTGACTTGAGTTTTTCATTTAGGAATTACATAGCTGATTCCTTGGCGACCTTAAATTAATATATATATATCAGTCTTTTAAAGTGATTCCCTTGTAACAGGTTCTGTGGAGTTTGCCATGTCTGGATGGGGAGGATTAGCTTTTCTTATCTCTGTCTGGTGTTCAGATGCTTTAGTCCTGGGCAGATTGTAGGTTCTATGAGCTTTCCCTGGGTTAAACTGAGTATGCCTTAAGGCAATGACTTTCACTCGAACTGGAATGGAAGGGTCGGACCAGGGGGCCACACTCTCCCCCGGCTCTCTCTGTTTCCCTGCTGCTACGGTGCCCCCTCGACTGGACTGGGTCGGGTTGCTTTCTGGAAGTTGCCTTCAGAATAGCTGTCCTTGAGACTGTTTTATCGGCCCTGAGGGTTGCTGTTGTTTCAGAGGACCCTGCTCTCTGCGGGGGAAGGGGCCGCGGCTTCCCAGAGCTCTGAGGGCAGTGACTTTCACTGAGACTTGGATAGCAGGATCAAGCTGGTGAGGCTGTCTTGCCCGCCCTGAGGGTTGCTGTTGTTTTAGATGACCCTGCTCTCTGAGGGGGGCTGGGCTGTGGCTTCCCGGAGCCTTGGACTCTGAGCTCCTACCCCTTAGGTCCGAGTGATCTTGGTTTCTGGCTTTTGAGGGGGGCCGTACCTTTTGATCCAGGTCCAGGTCCAGGAGGAGGATTCCCAGGGTCTATGCTGTTGATCGTTTTGTATTTCGGCACCTTAGGAGCTTATAGTTTGAGATCGGTCGGGAAGGGTTTTCCGGAGATCTGAACTTTAGCTTTCTCTAAGCCGCCATCTTGACCGGCAAATTTTAGCCTTTTAAACCTTTATTGAGACTACTTTTTTTCCTCTTTGAGAATAAGTCTTGGAAATTTATGATGAAAATCAATGGATAAATGAATGAACTAAGAAATATTTGTTTTATGGACATATTCTTTAGCAAAGTAGTGTAGTAATAGAGCACTAGGCTTGGAGTTCAAATCCAGCCTCAAACATTTTCTTTATATGTTGCTGAGAGGAAGTTTCTTACTTTTTTAAAACCCCTTTCATTTTAGAATCAGTACTGTATATTGGTTCTAAGGCAGCAGAGTAATAAGAGCTAGGCAATGGGAGGTAAGTGATTTTGCCTAGGGTCACATGTCTTGGAAGTGTATAATTATCCTAAAATCCAAGGTTTAAGATCTTTTAAAAGCAGTTTTAGGAAAAGAAAATCTCCACCACCTCGAATCAGGAAAGTGAATCTTTTGGAGAAGATGCTATAAGGATACCTATAGAAATCATACATTACATCAAAAGATCCAGAGTGAACTTTGGCCTATAATTAACTGAACTGAAGGGGGGGATTAAACCTATCATTCATTTCTTCCGAATGTAAACTCTCATACCCTCAGATTGGCTTTTTGTCAATGCGTCATATCAATCATTTTTTTGTTTTATTTCTCATTTCTTTTCTTTCCCTCTTATTCCCCAAATTGTTATAATTCCCTCTATGTAAGGTATAATATTTTATATACCTCTTGTAAGAGAATCTTTAGATACATGAGCTACATTTGTGGAATGATTCATTGGGGAGACCTGACATGTTAATCTCCTAGAAACCCCAAGTGAGATTTAACATGTTGGTTTCCCAAAGAATCAAATAGGGTTTGGATTTTAAAACTACTCCACCCTACTCAGATGGTACTTTAGAAGATCTGATTTAGCTATCTCCTGATTAGTAACAATGGAGATACTTGGTTTAACAGAATCAAGTTTTGGGAATTCTACATTGCTCTACCCTACATAGTTTAACAAGGTCAGGAATGTCTGCACCATACTCAAGGATTAAGTATTTGAGAAAATGGCCTTCAACAGACATGTGCAGAAACAGCGGACAGTCCTCTGGGCTGTCCTAAGTCAAGCTAAGCTAACATTGGTACAGATGAGACGCAGGAAAGTGACATAAAACTGTCTATATAGTTTTATATATGTTTATTAAAACAACTGTGGCTTCTGAATTTGGAAACCCTCCCCAAAAGGCCCCAGGGATTCCTAGGGATTACTTCTGTGCTAAGACTCCACTGAATGTTATTTACCATCACATTAATTAGACTTTAAGACTAACTAGACTTTGACTCATGCATAGGTTTGAGGTAGATTGAGAGAGATTTCAGAGATGAAGTATAGGGGGAGGAAGTATGGAGTTGAGATTGTGCAATAAATTAGTGTTCTGATGTAAGTGACAAGAGATTTAGCATGGTAGAGTAGTGTAGATCCAAGTGGAAAGAAGATTGGTCCAGTATGTGCTATGTACTGAAAGTGTATACCAGTGGTGGTGAATCTTTTCAAGATTAAATGCCCAAACTGCAACTTTAAGCTACCTGCGAGCCACTCACATTACACCAGAGAGTGGAGGGAGCAAGTGCTCGCGTTGTGTGGCTGGATGGAGGAGTGGAACATGCAAAAAACATCCTTGGATGGGAATGGAGCAGCCCTCCCCGTGCCGACTCATTGGGGTACACATGCCATGCCTTCGCCAATGGGTATACACTATAATGTGGATATAGGTAGCCCTTTGTAAGTTAATAAGATGCCTTTGAAATTCTTAAAATACTGGTTATGTTTTAGACCCAGTTATTAAAAATGTAAACTCTTTTGAAATTTTGAAATTCATTTTGAAAATGAGTCTGCTCCATCTTCATCTTCATATTTTGTTTTTTAAAATTCTAGGTAAGCTGTACTATCCTTCAATTTCACATGGCAGGGGCTGGTGGAAGGAGAAGAAGGGAGAGAATAAATTTAGGCTTTAGCTAGTTCTCAGGAATATTCTAAGCTCTTGAGAGACATCATCATAAAAGTTCATTGTCTAGTGGCATTGGCCAGAACTTGCCCGAGTTTTGCTACTGTTTTCATCAATGAGAATAACTTTTCTCTAGATTTATCTAGTTCTTTGGTTTTGTAAGAGATCAGTGCTGCAGAAAATCTGGAAAAGCAGATGCAATGAATGGAAGCTTGAAGATCTGTCCATGAAGTAAAATTCCAGAGGAGAATGTGACCTGGGAAGGGCAGTTAAACAGGGGAGATACAAACTGCTTCTTACTGACTCTTTTTCCTGGGACTTCAGGAGGTAGAACTAAGGAGATTTCTCTGCCTTTTGGTTACTGATTTCTCTTTGAAATATTTGGACCTTGACTCTGAAGACCTTTGAAAGCTGTTAGTAAACATCCCTCTTAAAAGATTATATAATTTTACTTACTCATTTTAATATTTATAATATATCAGGGAAAATCCTAAAACCCCTCTCTCCTATCTAAATTCCCTTACCTTTCCTTTCTTAAAATAAACTAATTTCTAATATTTTTAGAGAGTGAGTTATCTGTTAAAATTTCATTCAACTTACCCATTCTGAATCCCAGCTTGACTCCAACTGATGAAAACAGCAGAAGTTGGTGGGGGGGAGTAGGGAGGAAGAATTCTGACTTCTCATTATTTTATTGCTCAGTGTGCTTGCTCAGCAATCCCATATTACCATAAACAACCTAACAAAAGGTACACCTAATACAGTTTGAATATATAGTTACATCTTTATCTGAATAGAATGTGGTCTCATTATAGGTATAAACTACTTCAGATGTCCTACGAGTTGTGTGTTCCCTGTCATTTCTGAGATGACAGAGCAATTAAGAAGAAACAATGTTTTAGTATTGCTGTTGTTAGTAGTCTTCCTCAGCATATTAGAAAAGAAAGGTTAGCTTTAAAAAAAAAGCAAGGCCTGGTAGCAGAAGATGAATATTCCCCCCCATCACTAACAGGCATTTATGAAGTGTTTACTGCATGCCAGGCACTGTGCTGGAGATAAAAAGAAAGTCCAAAACATAGTTCCTGTCCTTGAGGAGCTAATATTCTAATGGTGAAAGACAACATACAAGGAGTTATGTACAGTGGAAACCTGAGGTAATTTCAGAGGGAGCCAGTCCTATAGAATTGTCAATCTTGGAAGAATGCTAAAGCTTAGAAAGAGCTGCATCTGGCAAGGAAAGGTAGAGTCAACAACAACAACAAAAAACTCCATGTGTGTGGGCACTTATTGAGGTTCATGCACTTTTTAAGGAATATGAGGAGAAAAAGGGAGCTCAGAGAAGGTATAGGGACCTCTGCAGGGGTGGATTAGGTAAAGATAACTAGCAAGGGTAAGGGGAAGAGCTGCTCCATTCTTTATTTCTATTTTCTTTGAAAAGAAGAGTGGCCTTTATACTGGAAATGAAAAAAACAGAAGTGACTAATATAACTTGATACCTGAGATAAGAAGGCATAGTAAGAGAGCACCTGGCTGCCTTTGATTAGTTCAAACCACCTGGACCAGATGAATGATATCCTTGAGTCCAGAGAGAACTGGCTAATAGGAATATTGGGCCCCTGCCAGTGTTATTTGAAAGAGCATGGAAAATGGAAGAGGCACCAAAGATGGAGAAGGGCAGGTATCCTAATTTTCAGAAAAAGAAAGAGAAAGTGCAAACTATAGGCCAGTGAGATTGACTTTGTTTCCTAGGTAATTCTGGAATGGATCCTTAAAGACAATGTTGATAAACATGTAGAAAGTGAAGCAGTAATTACAAAGAACTATTAAGGCTTTATCTAGAATAGGTCATAGCAGAAGCTAGGTGGCTCAGTGAATTGAAAATCAGGTTTAGAGACAGAGGAGTCTGGCCTGAAAAACTTCTTAGCTATGTGACCCTGGGCAAGTTGCTTAACTCCTATTGCCTAGGCCTTACTGCTTTTTTGCCTTACAACTAATTCATAGTATTGCTTTTAAAACTGAAGGTAAGGCAAGAGAAAAGTGGGGGGGGGGCAGTTATTAGGGGAAGGAAGAAAAAGAAAAGGGCATATATTAAACTCTTCCTTTTTAAAAAAATTATTAATTTAGAAGATAAAAAGACTATTATGGATAGAGCTTGCCTAGATTTTTAGCAAAGCTTTTGTTACTCTTATTTTTTATTTATTTTATTTTAGTTTTTAAACATTATTTTATTTGGTCATTTTCATACATTATTCATTGGAAACAGACATGATTTTCTTTTCCTCCCCACCCTCCCCCCCGCCACCCCTCCCCTAGCCAACATGCGATTTCACTGGGTATCACATGTGTCCTTGCTCTGAACCCATTTCCTTGTTGTTGGTATTTGCATTAGGGTGCTCATTTAGCATCTCTCCTCAATCATATCCCCTGCACCCCTGTAGTCAAGCAGTTGCCTTTCCTCGATGTTTTTGCTCCCACAGTTTGTCCTCTGCTTGAGGATAGTGTTTTTTTCTCCTAGATCCCTGCAGATTGTTCAGGGACATTGCATTGCCATTAATGGAGTCCGTTATGTTCGATTGTACCACAGTGTTTCAGTCTCTGTGTACAATGTTCTCCTGGTTCTGCTCCTTTCACTCTTCATCACTTCCTGGAGGTTGTTCCAGTCTCCATGGAATTCCTCCACTTTATTATTCGTTTTAGCACAATAGTATTCCATTACCAACATATACCACAATTTGTTCAGCCATTCCCCAATTGAAGGGCATCCCCTCATTTTCCAATTTTTGGCCACCACAAAGAGCGCATCTATGAATATTCTTGTACAAGTCTTTTTCCTTATTATCTCTTTGGGGTACAAACCCAGCAGTGCTATGGCTGGATCAAAGGGGCAGACAGTCTTTTATTCCCCTTTGGGCATAGTTCCAAATTGCCCTCCAGAATGTTTGGATCAATTCACAACTCTACCAGCAATGAATTAGTGTCCTCACTTTGCCACATCCCCTCTAGCATTCATTACTTTCCTTTGCTGTCATGTTGGCCAATCTGCTAGGTGTGAGGTGATACCTCAGAGTTGTTTTGATTTGTATCTCTCTGATTATAAGAGATGTAGAACACTTTTTCATGTGCTTATTAATAGTTTTGATTTCTTTATCTGAAAACTGCCTATTCATGTGCCTTGCTCATTTTTCAATTGGAGAATGGCTTGATTTTTTGTACAACTGGTTTAGCTCTTTATAAATTTGAGTAATTAGGCCTTTGTCAGAGGTTTTTGTTATGAAGAGTGTTTCCCAATTTGTTGTTTCCCTTCTAATTTTAGTTACATTGGTTTTGTTTGTACAAAAGCATATTAATTTGATATAGTCAAATTATTTATTTTACAGTTTGTGACTCTTTCTAAGACTTGCTTGGTTTTAAAATCTTTCCCTTCCCAAAGGTCTGACAGGTATACTATTCTGTGTTTATCTAATTTACTTGTAGTTTCCTTCTTTATGTTCAAGTCTGAGTTTATCTTGGTATAGGGTGTGAGGTGTTGATCCAAACCTAATCTCTCCAATACCGTCTTCCAGTTTTCCCAGCAGTTTTTATCAAATAGTGCATTTTTGTCCCAAAAGCTGGGGTCTTTGGTTTTGTCATAGACTATCTTGTTGAGGTAATTTACTCCAAGTTTATGCCTCTGATATTCCTTTCTGTCTCTTAGTCAGTACCAAATTGTTTTGATGACCACTACTTTGTAATATAGTTTGAGATCTGGGACTGCATGGCCACCTTCCTTTGTATTTTTTTTTTCATTATTTTGTGGGATATCCTTGATCCTTTGTTCTAACAAATTAACTTTGTTATGTTTTTTTCTAATTCAGTAAAAAAGTTTTTTGGAAGTTCAATGGGTATGGCATTAAATACATAGATAAGTTTGGGTAGGATGGTCATTTTTATTATGTTAGCTCGTCCCACCCATGAACAATGTTTTTCCAATTGTTTAGATCTAGTTTTAATTGTGTGGAGAGTGTTTTGTAGTTGTGTTCATAGAGTTCCTGTGTTTATCTTGGCAGATAGATTCCTAGGTATTTTATATTGTCTCGGGTGACTTTAAATGGAATTTCTCTTTCAAATTCTTGCTGCTGAACTGGGTTGGGGATATATAGAAATGCTGATGACTTAAGTGTTATTTTATATCCTGCAACTTTGCTAAAGTTGTTTATTATTTTGACTAGCTTTTTGGTTGATTCTCTAGGATTCTTTAAGTAAATCATCATAACATCCACAAAGAGTGACAGCTTAGTCTCCTCATTGCCAATTTTAATACCTTAAATTTCTTTTTCTTCTCTAATTGCTACTGCTAGTGTTTCTAGTACAATATTAAATAATAAAGGTGATAATGGGAATCATTATTTGACTCCTGATCTTATTGGGAAGGCTTCGAGTTAATCCCCATTGCAGATGATGTTTACTGATGGTTTTAGATATATACTGTTTATTATTTTTAGGAAAGGCCCTTCTATTCCTATACTTTCTAGTGTTTTCAATAGGAATGGGTGTTGTATTTTATCAAAGCCTTTTTCTGCATCTATTGAGATAATCATGTGATTTTTATCGGTTTGTTTGTTAATATGGTCACTTATGCGGATGGTTTTCCTAATATTGAACCATCCTTCATCCTTGCATTCCTGATATGAATCCTACCTGGTCATAGTGAATAACCCTTGTGCTGACTTGCTGTAGTCTTTTTGCTAGTATCCTATTTAAGATTTTTGCACCTATATTCATTAGGGAGATTGGCCTATAGTTTTCTTTCTCTGTTTTTGACCTGCCTGGCTTTGGAATCAGTACCATGTTTGTGTCGTAAAAAGAATTTGGTAGAAACCCTTTTTGGCTTATTCTGTCAGATAGTTTGTACAATATTGGGATTAGTTGTTCTTTGAATGTTTGATAGAATTCATTTGTGAATCCATCTGGACCTGGGGATTTTTTCTTAGGGAGTTCTTTGATGGCTTGTTCAATGTCTTTTTCTGATATGGGGTTGTTTAGGTAATTTATTTCTTCCTCTTTTAGTCTAGGCAATTTATATTTTTGTAAGTATTCATCCATATCACCTAGATTGCTATATTTGTTGTCATATAATTGGGTTTAGTAGTTTTTAATGATGGCCTTAATTTTCTTTTCATTAGAGGTGAGGTCTCCCTTTTCATATTGGATACTGTCAATTTGGTGTTTTTCTTTCCTTTATTTAATTAGACTGACTAGTACTTTGTCTATTTTATTTGTTTTTTCAAAGTACCAGCTTCTAGTCTTATTTATTAAATCAATAGTTCATTGATTTTGAATTTTATTGATTTCTGAGGATTTTTAATTTGTTCACTTTCTAATTTTTTAATTTGCATGCCCAATTCATTGACCTCTGCCCTTCTTAATTTGTTTACATATGAACTCAAGGATATAAATTTCCCCCTGGGTACTGCTTTGGCTGCATGCCATAGGTTTTGAAAGGATGTCTCACCATTGTCATTTTCTTCAATGAAGTTATTAATTGTTTCTACGATTTGTTCTTTAGTCAGTTTTAGAGAATCATATTGTTTAATTTCCAATTAATTTTTGATTTATCTCTCCATGTACACTTACTAATTATTATTTTCATTGCATTGTGGTCTGAGAAGGTTGCATTTATTATTTTTGCCCTTTTGCATTTGTTTGCAATGTTTTTGTGCCCTAATTCATGGTCAATTTTTGTGAATGTGCCATGTGCTTCTGAAAAGATGGTGTATTCCTTTTTGTCCCTATTTATTTTTCTCCACATATCTACTAACTCTAATTTTTCTAAGATTTTTTTCGCTTCTCTCACCTCTTTCTTATTTATGGTTTGATTTATCTAGTGTGGGTAGAGGAAGGTTCAGATCTCCCACTTGTATAGTTTTTCTATCTATTTCATCCTTGAGCTCCTCTAGTTTCTCCTTTAAAAATTTGGATGCTATGCTATATGGTGCATACATATTGAATACAGATATTTCCTCGTTGTCTATACTGCCTTTTATCAGGATGTAATTACCTTCCCTATCTCTTTTAACTAGATTTATTTTTACTTTGGCTTTGTCAGATATCATGATTGCGACTCCTGCCTTCTTTTTATCATTTGATGCCCAATAGATTTGGCTCCATCCTCTTACTTTCACCCTATGAATATCTACCTTCCTCATGTGTGTTTCTTGCAGACAGCATATGGTAGGGTTTTGGATTCTAATCCACTCTGCTATTCAATTGCATTTTATGGGTGAGTTCATTCCATTTACATTCAGAGTCATGGTTACTAGCTATGTATTTCCCAGCATTTTGATTTCTACTACTGGTCGTTCCTTTTCTTCTTTCACTATTTCCTTCTACACCAATGTTTGTTTATAATCAGTCCCCCTAGTTCCTACCCTTATTTTACTTCCCTTTTTACCCCCTCCCTTCTTATTCCCTCACTTATTTTCCCCTGTAGTCTTTTTTTTAAATTGCCCCCCACCCTCTCCCTCCCTCGTACTGCATCCTCCCACCAGTCTGTTTTTTACCCTTCTACTCCCCTATAGGGCACTAATCTATTCTCTGCCCCAATGGATTGGATTGTTCTTCCTTCTTTGGGTCAGTTTCAAAGCATGTAAGAGTTGAGTATTTCCTATCTCCAACATCTTTACCCTTCCAGTTTATCGATGTTCTCCCCCTCTCCCACCATGAGCTTCTTTGTGACATATAAATTTACCCCCATTTCTTCCTTTTCCCATTTCTTTTAGTATTAACCTCTTTTCTTTTAGCTCTGGTTGTATATATATATATATATATATATATATATACACACACACACACACACACACATACATACATACACATGTGTATGTATTTATGCATGCATATATCTATATGCCTATTTATGTCTTGTCCTTTCATCCTGTACAGTTTGTCACTGTTCCCTCTAAGTTTAATTCTTCTGGCTGCCCACGTGATAGCAACAGTTTTTAAGAGTTACCAATGATCTCTCCTTATAGGGGTATATATCATTTAACTTATTGAATGTCTTAAAAATTTTTTTGTTGTTGTTTTGTTTTGTTTTTCTTTTCCCCCTCTTTTTTAATTACTTTTTGATGATTCTCTTGAGTTCTGTGCTTGGACATCAAATTTTTCTGTTCAGGTCTGGTCTTTTCTATATGAATGCTTGGAATTCTTCTGTTGTGTTGAATGACCATAATTTTCCCTGTAAGAATATCATCAGTTTTGCTGGGGAGTTGATTCTTCGCTGTAGACCTAGTTCCCTTGTTTTTCAGAATATCACATTCCATGTCATTTGGTTCTTTAGTGTAGATACAGCCAGATCCTGAGTTATCCTCACTGTTTTTCCATGGTATCTGAATGGCTTCTTTTTGGCAGCATGTAATATCTTTTCTTTGGTCTGATAGTTTTTGAGTTTGGCTATAACATTCCTGGGTGTTGTCAGTTGGGGATTAAATATAGGAGGTTATCTGTGTATTCTTTCTATCTCCACTTTCTCCTCTTGTTCTAGGATATCGGGGCAGTTTTCTGAATAATTTCCTGTAATATTATGTCCAGGCTTTTTCTTTTGTCATGGTCTTCTGGTAGACCAATGGTTCTTAAATTGTCTCTTCTCAAACAATTTTCTAAATCGTCTGTTTTGTGAATGAGATGCTTTATATTTTCCTCAATTTTTTCATTCTTTTCATTTTGTTTTATAGTGTCCTGCTGCCTTGTGAGGTCACTTAATTCCAGTTGTTGTATTCTGGTTCTTAAAGACTGGATTCCATCCCTGGCTTTTTGGTCTTCCTTTTCCTTCAGGTCTGATTTTCTTGGAAGGTCATCTTTCATCCTCTTTACCTCATCTTTCATCTCCTTTGCCTCATTTTCCAGCTGGTTGATGTTGGTTTTCAAGACACTATTTTCTCATTTTAGTTCAAGTGCCTCTGTTTCCAGATGACTTATCTTAATTTTTAAGTTCTTTTCCCAATTGTCTTCAGCCTTGCTTATTTGTGTTTTGAGTTCTTCCATAGCCTGTATCCAATTCGCTGGGATTTCTGATTTATTGTCTGCTGATCTCTCCCCCTCTGTTCTGTTTGCTGAGTAGAAGCTGTCTATTGTAGTTTCTTTCTTCTTTTTCTGTTGTTTGCTCAAATTCACCCCTTCTTTACTCCCCGTATTTGTCTGTGGTCTTGCTCCTCTCATTTTTTTCTTAATTTTGGGGCTTCTGTCAGTCTCCCCTCTTGGGGATTTGAACTAATAACTGCTTTGATTGCTGTACTCAAAAAGTAATTGTTAATGGTTCAATGTAATTTATGGTTGGATGTCTCTAGTGGAGTGTTCTAGGGATCTGTGCTTAGCCTTGTACTTTTTGACATTTTTGTCAATGACTTGGATAAAGCCTTAGATTATTTGATGATCATATTGTCAGATGACAAACCTGTGAAGGATTCTGCATTAGAAGACAGGATTCAAAAGGGTTTTTACTGATTAGGACATTTGGCTTAATCTAAAGATGAAATTTAATAGGGATAAATATAGAATGATGCCCTTGAGTAAAAACAAAACAAAACAAAAAAACCCAACCAACTTTACAAATATAAGTGGGTAGGGGAGGCAGAACTTTCAAAAGAGATCTGGAGATTTTAGTGGCCTACAGGTTCAGTATGAATCAGCAGTTGATATGTGTCAGAGAAAAAAGTGAATGAGATTTTGTGCTGTATTAAGATAAAGGCATAACTCTCAGGAAAAGAAAAGTGATAGTCCTACTATTTCCTTTGATTTTTTTTTCAGACATCATTGGGAGTAGTACTGCGTTCAGTTTTGGTCCCCATGATTTAAGAAGGAAATTGATGAGTCAGGGAATGTCCAGAGGACAGCAACCAAGAAGCAGGTTGAAAAAGAGCCTCGAGTCCATGTCATATGAGGATTGGTTGAAGGGCCTGGGTATATGTAACTTGGGAATAAAAACCTGAAGGGTAGTGGGGAAAAGGATAAATGTCTTTTGGGGCTGTCACATGAAGGAGAACAGAAGTAGGAGCAATAGATGGAAATCGCAGAAGCAGATTTAGACTTAACTGTCAAGAAAGCTATCATAAAATGGTAAGCAAGATGATTTGAGAAAGAGTTGGAAAGATCTGCAGGAACTGATGCAAAGTGAAATAAGCAGGACCAGAAGAACATTTTGTACAATAACAGCAATATTGTACAATGGTTATCTATGAAATCTTGACTGCTCTCAGTAGTGCAATGATCTGGGACAGTCCTAAAAGACTTATGATGGGGAAAGCTATTTACTTCTAGAGAAAGAACTATTGGAGTCATCTTTCACATCAGTGTATCTTTGGTTTTATTTTGAGGTTTTGGTTATGTATGAGTGTGATCTTACAACAATGTCTAATATGAAAATGTGTTTTTTATGATGACAAAAAAAGAAAAAATAAATATGAATATGTTCATAATATAAAAAAGAAAGCCATCGTACCAACTAGAAAGTGAAATGGGCTGCCTGGTGAGGTTGTAGGTTCCCCCTTGGAGATCTTCAAGGAGAAGTAGGATAATTATTTGCTAGCTGGTGTGTTTTGGTGGGGATGTTTTTGGTGTATGGGTTGGACTAGACATATGCTGAGGTTCCTTTCAATATTCAAATTATGTGATCATTTAAAAACTATCACATATTTTCTTCTATATTTCATTGCCATATAACAAATACTTAATTATCAATGCTTAAATTCCCTGTGGTAAATGTTAATCTTGGTCTAGTTTCCTGTTCTAGGCTCTCCTGCTGTACTCTAGGCTATTTATTTAGGAAATCAAAATCAAAGAATTCCATAAGCAAAATAATCAAGATGCCAAATCTCCTGAGCATAAAATGCTTAAAAATTAACTCTAAATTATGTTTAGATTATCCTTCTAGTATAACTTCCTTAAAACCTGTGAAAAGATAATAGCTAAATGTGTTCATTTCAGAATGTGAATGTAAACAAGTCAGCTATACTTTTCATGTAATTTCCAAGTGCAAATGTTAAAACATTATTACAAGTTTCTTTTACTTTCTACCATTTTTCTTTCATTCTAATTTACCTTTTCCTTTTAGCTACCTATCCCTTATGAACAGAGGTTGATATTTGCCTTAAAATAATTTATATTCTCAAGCCTATAAATTTTTTAATATAACAGTAGAAGAACAAGTACAACAAATACTAAATAACTCCTGTTGTGTAGCACACTATGCTAAGAACTGTAGGGGTTTTCATAATAGATTGGGTTCCAAACTAAAAGGAGTTTATAGTCAAGTGGCAGTAAGATAAGATCTACTAGTTATATTTCACTGTATTACATGAGTAGTGTGTGAGAGCACTAAAGTACTATGATCTGAGAGAGTGTTACCAACTAAATATATGAGAAGAATCATAGAACTGGATGATCCAGTCCAGTTTTTCATTTACAGATGAGAAAACTGGGGACCAGAGGCTAAATGATTTTCTCCAGGTCACATTGATAATAAGTAACACTGTCAAGATCTGAAACCCAGCTTTCTGAATTCAAATTTAGTGCTATTTCCACTGTTTTACTTTGGTTTTCTGCAGAAATAAATGAATTTATATAGTAATTATGCAAATTTATTAAGAATTATGCAAAGCATTATTCTAAAAGACATAGAGAGAAAAAAGTCACATAGCTCCTGCTCTCCAGGATCTCACATTCTAATAGGGCAGACAATACCTGTGGCAGTTTTCATCTATAAATTTGATGGAAAGGCTTTGTGGTCTTTAGTGGCAAAGCCAGCAGTAATACCTCATATTTATTAATATTTTCCCTGCTAAAATCACACTATTTTCTGATATGAATCATTAGTTAGGACCAAGGAATTTGGTGACAAAAAAAATTTCTTCATAGGTCTTCAATAGCTGCAACTCTGACTTTTAGGAATACTTAGCAGGCTTCATTTTGAACATGAGTTATTTCCAGGATGAAGACTGGGGACTCTGAATTGGAACGTTGTTGTTCCCAAGGTTCCTGGATTCAGGATCTTTGACTGTCTCCACCAAAGTCTGAGGGGATTTAGTGGTTTTAGTGGTTCTGCTTGCCTGGAACATGATGCTTTCTGTTCTTCCTTAGGAAGAATCTGTCCCACTGCCTCAGCAAGGAAGGCCCACCCATTCTGTGCATAGCAATTTTTTAGCAATCAGTCGGGATAGCTAGCTTTTTCTCCATAAGATTTGCTTTCCCAGATGGTGGGTGTGGGTGCTGGGCTGGACGTGGGACAGGTGGTCTGAGGTGTGCTGCCAGTCTCAGTGATTTCATACTCATCTGCCAGTTAGTAGCAGTTGCTCAGCAATTACTGTTGATAAGAAAGGTGGACCCTTCAGTGATTTCTAAGCTCACGGATAGTTGTGAGACCTGGATGGGGGACACATCTAGTGGTTTAGGAGGCTACTGCTTATTCCCAATGCTCTTGCTTCCATAGTCTTGGGCTGTCTCCATCAAGGCCTGACACCTGCTACCTCGTGTTTCAGTCTTTTTTTTGGTAAACTCTTTCCTTCTGCCTTGGTCTTTAGTGGCAATTTAAATTAGTTTTGCAGTCAACAAGTAAAGGGAGGGGAGGGGGAACCAAGATCATTCTAAGAATTGGGAACAGTATGTATAATGTAATGGATATGTTAGTACATATAATGAATAAAAAATACTTCATAACATTATTACTATCTATCATAGACTAAATTGATATACTTTTGGATGTACATTTTTGGAAAGAAGAAAAAATTGCTGCTGTATTTTATCTTGTAGCTGATACAGATGGTGATTCCAATATGGAAAATTTGCTGTTTGAATATATTGAAATGGAACGAGATCTGAACCAGTACATGACGGCAGTTGAAGCTACCCTAAGTCAGGTATGTTTAATATTTGTACTAGCCTACTTTATACATTTCTTCTTGTTTAGAAAATCTCAAGTGAAAGAAATTTAAGAATATTTGTGAATTAGGTAAGCCCAAGTTAACTAAGATGATAAATTTGCATTGGATTCTACTTGATCTTCCTTTCCAGATTATTTTGTTTAAATCTGTTCTTATTGTAAACAGGCAACCAAAAAACTAACTCCAAGACCTAAACTTGACAGAATTGTTCTTTGTCACCTTTTCTTAAATGTGCAACATAGAATCAACTTGGTGATTCATTCTTAATTTTTAACTTCCATGTCAAGAATTTAAGGACTAGTTTAAAAATAAAAAAGACTGGCCTTTTGATTTTTCTAAATTCCAAAGTTAATTTTGTTGACTCCAGCTGTCACTGGAAAAACATATATGGTAGTTGGGGTGGGAACTTAGCAACGTCCTATTCAGTTCCATTTTGAGTAAGAAATGAACAATCATATTGCAGTAATATTGCTGAGAAATTCTTTCTCCTCTGAGTAATGTAAACTCTATTAAATTGATTTAATTACACCTGTATAAAAGGTTTCTGGATTCCTTATTTGCTATTATTTAGAAGTGGGCAATTGACAATATTCCATAAATTAAGCCTCATTGAAATTTATTAATTAGCTGAAGTAATATAAGCTATCTTTAAAATGCAATTTAATAAAAATGTTTATTCCATAAACATGTAAAAAATGTTTAGATTTTTATATTCTTTTTGTCATTGTTTATTGAAATTATTTTTTTAAGGTAGTCTTCAATGACATTTTTTCCAAATATGTCACTAATGCTTCTTGTAATTTTTAACCATCATGACAATTATTGATGATTTCTTTTTTTTTTTTAAACCCATACCTTTCATCTTGGAATCAATACTGTGTATTGGTTCCAAGGCAGAAGAGTGGTAAGGGCTAGGCAATGGGGGTTAAGTGACTTGCCCAGGGTTGCACAGCTAGGGAGTGTTTGAGGTCAGATTTGAACCTAGGACCTCCCATCTCTAGTCCTGGTTCTCAATCCACTGAGCCACCCAGCTGCCCCCTTATTGATGATTTCTTAAAAGAAAATGGTGAAAATATCATTGTATGTGACATAAGCTTTGCTAACAGAACACTGTGGGAAATGGTATTATACTAATTGTATTCCTTCATAAGACAGTTTCTTTGTTTTCTAAGCAGTTAATTGAACCTATTTTATACTTCAGTGTTTTAACCCCAGTCTGTGTTAAACTATCTATGATAGGCTATCTTAATTTTTATAATTGTGCAAACGTGACTATATACTCTGAATTTTAGCAAAGGAAAAGAGCTCTTGATGTAAGAGCATGCTAAGGAAAAAAGATCTTGGTATTAGAGAACTTGACGTTGACTTTTGCTTTTCTATTTCATTATTGGCAACCTTTTTTTTTTTGTTTAAAGAAATATAAGTATTTTAGGTCTTCGAAGTTTTACTTTAATATTTTAAGTATTTATACTTATTAGGATTAATTAAGCCATAGGGCTAATGAGGACCATTTGGAATAATTGGGATCTTAGCAGCTAAGGACAGGGTAAAGAATAGTAAGAAAGGTTTCTTTAAGGCCAGACAGAATCTTGGGAAGGGTGCTTACTGAAATTCTGGGTAGCCCAAGTCAGTTGGGGTTTCCAATTGCCAATGACCTCCTAGAGGTTTTTGCCCTAGGAGGAGACTAGTGTTTCTGTTCCCTGGAACACTGAAAAAACTCAGTGGCAGGTGAAGGAGGAGAACAGGTTAGAGTTTCTCGAATAAAATTGTGGGAGAAATCAACAGAAAAGAGAAAGAGAAAGACTGTTTTTCTTTTGTATGGCTTCTGAGAGGGCCAAGCCATTTTGTGGCCTGCTTAGGCCAGAAAGCCTAGCTAATCCCATAAGGACTGGCAGTGGGCAGAAAGAGTGAATAACCAAACTGATTTAAAGCTGAAAGAGCTCTACAAAGACAGTAAACTTACTTATATAACTGATAGGATTAGTAATTAGTATAGCTTATTTAGTATAGACCCCGGGTTTTTAGTGATAGGATAGTTTTAAGGAGGTTTTTAAGGAAGCTGTAGTTCCTCAAGCAAGAAGTAAGTTCTCATGAACTAGAAGAGAGTGGTTAAAAGTTTAGATCCCTTTTAAGATTAGAAAATCAATCCTAATCCTCAACCTTCATTACCTTTTGTAGGATTTAAATCAATGTCTAATACTTCAAGTATTATTTTTATAAAGTTTATTATCTGACAAAATAGTACCATGTGACTAAGTTTTTCTAACTGCTCAAAATCCCAGCTCCACCAAAGCCACGACAGGAAGTAAAGAGAGAAAGAAATGGAACTCCACCCAATTTATATCCATCTGCTTGAAGGACTATTGCCAATGCAGACTATTTTGCAAGTTTTGCAGCTTGCTGTAGTCCATTGCAAATCTCATACTCACAATAATGATTTTGTTACATGAGGAAATAATAGAGCAGATGTCACAGCTAAGTTTGCTGCAGAGCAAGGTCCTGAACTCATATTAAACCTCTCTGTGATTAGTGAAACAGATTTAGAAAAAAACGTACACACACAAAGAGAAACAGAAGTGTAAACAATTTTAAAGCCCACCAACACAACAGTGTGTGCATTGCCTCAGTAGGAAAGTCTGTTCTCCCCAAAACATTTTATAATCAAATCTGCCAAGCCATACATGAAAAAGGTCACTTTGGTACACAGGCAATAAGAGATGTGGTGAAGAAAATGTGGGTTGTAACTGGTATTACCAGCATTGCTTCAAAGGTCTGTTCATCTTGTTCACTTTGCCAGCAGTATAACTAGTACGTATTTGACCAAAAAGCCATAGGGCTAATCTGGACCATTTGGAGTAATTGGGATCTTAGCAACTAAGGACAGGGTAAAGAATAGTGGGTACGGCTATATTACTGTAATTGTAATACTGCTCTTATGGAAACATTAATGAAAAGAGTGCCAGGTGTGGGATCATGTGATGATGGAGTTCAATCCTGAAGGTTCAGCCAATGAGAAATAAAGAACTCATTGGACTTTTGAACCCTCTATATTCGGAGCCTTAGGGAGAGGATTTTTGCTCTACTCTCTTGCCCTCCAGTCACGGTTTTGATGAGGTATGAGTACCAAAGTTCAAGCAATCTCTGTAATGATGAGTGTCTCAGTAATTAACTTTTCTTATAGCAGAGGTTTGGGGAGTGCTTAGGAATTGGGAATTTTGAGGGGGAATTAAAAGGGACTGTTATGAACATTTCGTTTATTTCATACTTAAGAATTCTCTTTCACATGATGAAGTAAAGAGTGGAAGAGGAGGGGAAAGAGAGAAGGAAGGAGAAACAGGAAGAAAGGGGAGGAGGTGAGATTGAGAAAGTATAGGAAAGGAGGGAGGCAAAGAGGAAATGAGGGAAGGAGAGCCAGAGGAAGATAAAGAGGCTGAGGGAGAAGAGTGAGATCTGCAAACCATTGTCCAGTGAATTTTGCATGAAGGTCAAACTTTGTTTTCTATTCTGGCAGATTTCTAGACTGTACTATTGTAATATTTATAGGGAAAGAATGGGTGGATAAGAACAGGGGACACGGAAGGTTTTGTAGCAGGGTATGGAGGAGTTGAAGGGGGAGAGGGAATATGCCGGTGAGGAAAAGGAGAGAGATGCCACTATCAAAATGATGGTTTTTCAAATATCAAGAAAAAGAGAGTGGTTATAAGCCCCAATTTTACTTAATCAAGAACTGATTATACTGGAATATCCTTAGTTCCTTTTTTTTTTGATAGTGTTACCCACAGATAGAATAGGGAAATGCTATATATACAATTTATCTGGATTGTAGTGAAGTATTTGATGAAATCTATTTTTGTTAACAGATGAAGAAATATTTCATTCATTTTTTTAAATCCTTACCTTCCATCTTAGAATTAATACTATGTATTGGTTCCAAGGCAGAAGAGCAATAAAGGCTGGGCAAGGGGAATTGTGATTTGCCCAGGTTCACGCAAGATAGTATCTGAGGTCAGATTGAAACCTAGGTCCTCCTGTCTCTGGACCCTACTCCCAATCAATTGCCCCCCATTTAATTCTTTTAAAAATATGAATATATTAAATTTACTGGTACAGTAATTTAAGTGAATGGAAATTCCAACGAGAAAAGTTATTCTTGCCAATTTACACCTGTACTTTCCTATAGCTTATAATCTTAGAAAGTAGCTTGAAGCAAGTTAAATAATTTTTCCAGGGTCACATTAAGTAGGTGTCAGTATGGATTCTTGAACCCTGGTCTTCCGAGCTCCAAGGCTAAAACTCAGTTCATGTTGACATATCATTATGACTCTCACTGCCTCTACCTGTGAGCCTGCAAGGCTTACTCACATTGACTCAATAGTCATGTGGGCCCATCTTTTCTCTAATTTTGGTTGTACTCTGGATATGGTGACTTGATGTCCTCAGTGCCATCTAGGTGCTCTCTTATTTCCTTCTTTCATGCTTTGTGTTTCACCTCCTTCTGAGCTATTTTGTTGTGCTCTTTCCAATCCATATGTCATTTTCCTCAGCAGGATAAGCAAAAATGAGAAGGAGTTAATTCTTCTCACTCTCTGTTAGTCAATACAACCTTGCCTCTTGTGCACAGACTTGGCACTTTGTTCCTATTCTTTACCTCATTATAGTATAAAAACTCAGTGTTCCTGAGCAAACCTAGGTTATTCTAAGTATTAATATTATTAATACAATTCTTACTGCCCTGGACTACCTGGAATTTAGTATTCCTTCTCAGATGTCCACCCTTCAATCTAAAATTATTCTGTATTGTTATTAAGATCTAAGTTGGTACTTAAGTTTCCTTTTTAATTCACCTGATTTTCCTTAAAACAATTCCACTTTGCCTCAATTAAATTCATTTCTCTTTGTGCCTTTAGAATTTCATTCTGAAGAGCTTTTGAGCTTTTAAAGAGTGTCTAATTTCTCCTGTAGCATTTTATTTGATGGGATTATACGTATATATACATATACAAGTGTATATAATATGTGTATATATACACATTGCATGTAAGTATATATCACATGCATAGGCATATTACAAAAGATTTTTGCAAAAATGAAAAAAGTAAAGATGCTATCAAATTTGTTTTATGGTAGTCCTGGTACATTAGTCAGAGAGAGTTAAAACAAAGAAAGAAAACTTTAGGCCAATATTCCTAAAGACTCTGACAAATAGTTTGCAATAAAATTTTAACAGAGGTGCCACAACAATGTATTTGAAAGATTATATACATGACCAGATTAGATTTGTCAGAAATGTAGAATTTCTTAAATAATTTTAAAAAAAACAAAAAACTACGACCATTTATTTAATGTTTATTTATTAACGTTGAGTTAAATAATAATAGAAAACCAAAAAAAAATGTGGTTTTTTTAATCAATAGATTAAGACAAAGCTTTAGGGAAAACATACCATTTATTTCGCTTGTAAAACAATAGAAAACATAGGAATAAATAAATTCTTTATCATGACAAGCAGTATCTATACAAGTGCCCCTACTATAAATAATAGAGATAAATGTGAGTGATCTTCCACATGATTAGGTATAAAGATTGATGGATATTATCCTATTCTTATTTGATACCAGTGCTAGAACTGTTAACTGTAATATGCAAATAATTATATAAGTAGTTACATATTAAGACAAGAAAAAGAAGTTGAAATAAGCATAAGCAAATAAGAAAATTATTACTTTTTGTAGATTATGGAAGCAATAAATTTCAGTTAAGTTGCATAAATCATGTAGGTTAAAATGGTCTATATATGGATGAGATTAGGTATATGCTATTCAGAAGCAAATAAACACACTAGTACTATATTTTATAAACCCAATGACTTCAATGATTTTATCAAAACCTACGGTTGACAAAATTTGCTAGGAAAAATGTATAGAAGTCTGGCAAAAAGTAGACTTAGACTCATATGACATACCATCCATTATTACAGCAAGATAAGCTCAAGGTGGATATAGAAGTTCATATTTGTAAATAAATTATAAATACATTACATCAAGTGTGTGTGTATCTCTGGATCAAGTAATTTAGTTCATGACGAAACTGGTTCGAGAGGATCATGGAAGATAAAATGGGCAATTTCGATTGTATGATATTAATTTTATTTTTATTTTTGCACTCCATTGAACTACTACAGATAAGGTTAGAAAGCAAATGAGTAATGGCAACTGGGAAAACATTTTTGATTTCAGATTTTATGTTAATAGTTTCATTCAAACATATAAATGAGCCATTCCTCAATTGATAAATGGTCAAATAATATGAAAATATTCTTTTTTATTTTTTTAATTATTTTTGTTTTGTTACAATAATCACTTTGTTTCCCTCCCTCCCCTCACCCTTCCCACAGTCAACGCTTAACTTCATTGGGTATTACTTGTGTCCTTGATCAGAAGCTATTTCCATGTTGTTTGCACTAGGATGTTCATTTAGAGTCTACATCCCTAACCATATCCCTTTGACCCATGTATTCAAGCAGTTGATTTCCTTTGGTGTTTTTACTCCCACAGTGTTTCCCTCTGAATGTGAATAGTGGTTTTTCACGTAGATTCCTCCAAGTTGTTCTGGAACACTACATTGCCACTGATGGAGAAGTCCATTACATTCAATTGTATCACAGTGTATCAGTCTCTGTGAACAATGTTTTCCTGGTTCTGCTCCTCTCACTCAACATCAATTCCTGGAGGTTGTTCCAGTCCCCATGCAATTCCTCTACTTTATTATTCCTTTAAGCACAATAGTATTCCATCACCAACATACACCACAATTTGTTCAGCCATTCTTTCTTTTCCCAAAAATCTGACATGTATATTATTCTTTGTTCACCTAATTTGCTTATAGTTTCCTTCTTTATATTAAGGTCATTCACCCATTCTGAGCTTATCTTGATGTAGGGTGTGAGATGTTGATCCAAACCTAATCTCTCCCATACTGTCTTCCAATTTTCCCAGCAGTTTTTACCAAATCGTGAATTTTTGTCCCAGAAGCTGGGATCTTTGGTCTTGTCATAGACGGTCTTGCTGAGGTCACTTACCCCAAGTCTATTCCACTGATCCTCCTTTCTGTCTCTTAGCCAGTACCAAATTGTTTTGATGACCACTGGTTTATAGTATAGTTTGAGATCTGGGACTGCCAGTCCTCCTTCCTTTGTATTTTTTTTTTCATGATTTCCCTGGATATTCTTGATCTTTTGTTCTTCTAAATGAACTTTGTTATGTTTTTTTTTCTAATTCAGCAAAAAAGTTTTTTGGTAGTTCAATGGGTATGGCACTAAATAATTAAATTAATTTGCACAGGATTGTCATTTTTATTATGTTAACTCATCCTACCCATGAGAAATCAATGTTTTTCCAATTGTTTAGATCTAGTTTTAATTGTGTGGAGAGTGTTTTGTAGTTGTGTTCATATAGTTCCTGTGTTTGCCTCGGCAGATAGACTCCTAAGAATTTTATATTGTCTAGGGTGATTTTAAATTGAATTTCTCTTTCTAATTCTTGTTGCTGAAATGGTTTGTACATATACAGAAATGCTGATGATTTATGTGGGTTTATTTTGTATCCTGCAACTTTGCTAAAGTTGTTGATACGACTAGCTTTTTGGTTGATTCCTTAGGATTCTTTAAGTAAATCATCATATCATCTATAAAGAGTGATAGGTTGGTCTCCTCATTGCCAATTTTAATACCTTCAAGTTTCTTTTTCTCCTCTAATTGCTACTGCTATTGTTTATAGTATAATGTTAAATAATAGAGGTGATAATGGGCATTCTTGTTTCACTCCTGATCATATTGGGAAGGCTTCTAGTTTATCCCCATTGCAGATGATATTTGCCGATGGTTTTAGATATATACTGTTTATTATTTTTAGGAAAGGCCCATCTATGCCTATACTTTCTAGTGTTTTCAATAGGAATGGGTGTTGTATTTTATCAAAGCCTTTTTCTGCATCTATTGATATAATCATGTGATTTTTGTAGGTTTGCTTGTTACTATGGTAAATTTTGTGGATGGTTTTCCCAATATTGAACCATACTTGCATTTCTGATATGAATCCTACCTGATCATAGTGGATAACCCTTGTGATGACTTGCTGGAGTTTTTTTGCTAGTATCCTATTTAAAATTTTTGTGTCTATATTCATTAGGGAGATTTGTCTATAGTTTTCTTACTCTGTTTTTGACCTGCGTGTCTTTGGGATCAGTACCATATTTGTGTCATGAAAGGAATTTGGTAGAACTCCTTCTTTGCATATTCTGTATAATATTGGAATTAGTTGTTCTTTGAATGTTTGATAGAATTCATTTGTGTATCCATCGGGACCTGGTAATTTTTTCTTAAGGAGTTCTTTGATAGCTTGTTCAATTTCTTTTCCTGATATGGGATTGTTTAGGTAATCTATTTCTTCTTCTGTTAGTCTAGGCCATTTATATTTTTCTAAGTATTCATCCATATTACCTAGATTGCCATATTTGTTGCCATATAATTGAACATAATAGTGTTTAATGATTGCCTTAATTTCTTCTTCATTAGAGGTGCGGTCTCCCTTTTCATCTTGGATACTGTCAATTTGGTGTTTTTCTTTCCTTTTTAAATTAGGCTGACCAATACTTTGTCTATTTTATTTGTTTTTTAAATGTACCAACTTCTAGTCTTCTTTATTAAATCAATCGTTCTTTGACTTTCAATTTTAATAATTTCCCCTTTGATTTTTAGGATCTCTAATTTAGTCTTCATCTGTGGATTTTTAATTTGTTCACTTTCTAGATTTTTAATTTGTATGCCCAATTCATTGATCTCTGCCATCCCTAATTTGTTAATATATGAACTCAAGGATATAAATTTTCCCCTGAGTACTGCTTTGGCTGCACCTCATAGGTTTTGAAAGGAAGTCTCATCATTGTAATTTTCTTCAATGAAGTTATTAATTGTTTCTAAGATTTGGTCTTTGACTTATCTAGTTCTGATAGAGGAAGGTTCAGATCTCCCATTAGTATAGTTTTTCTATCTATTTCATCCTTGAGCTCCTCTAGTTTCTCCTTTAAAAATTTGGATGCTCTGCCATTTGGTGCATACATATTGAGTACCGTTATTTCCTCGTTTTCTATACTGCCTTTTATCAGGATGTAATTACCTTCCCTATCTCTTTTAACTAGATTTATTTTTACTTTGGCTTTGTCTGATATCATGATTGCTACTCCTGCCTTCTTTTTATCATTTGATGCCCAATAGATTTTGCTCTATCCTCTTACTTTCACCCTATGCGTATCTCCCTTCTTCATGTGTTTTTCTTGTAGACAGTATATGGTAGGGTTTTATATTCTATTTTACTCTGCTATTCGCTTGCTTTTTATGGGTGAATTCATTCCATTTACATTCAGAGTCATGGTTACTAGCTATGTATTTCCCAGCATTTTGATTTCTACTCCTGGTCGTTCCTTTTCTTCTTTCACTATTTCCTTCTATACCAATGTTCGTCTTTAATCACATTCATACATTAAGCACATTCACAAAAACTGACCATGTATTATGGCATAAAAAGATTGCAAACAATTACAAAAGAGCAGAAATAATAAATGCAACCTTCTCAGACCACAATGCAATGAAAATAATAATTAGTAAGTGTACATGGAGAGCTAAATAAAAATTAATTGGAAATTAAACAATATGATTCTCCAAAACCGTTTAGTCAGTCAAAACCGTCTTTAATCAGTCCCCCTAGTTACCACCTTTATTTTACTTCCCTTTCTACCCCCTCCCTTCTTATTCCCCCCTCTTATTTTCTTTGTAGTCTTTTTAAAACTACACCCCCACCCTCTCCCTCCCTCATACTGCTTCCCTCCCCATCAGTCCATTTTTTACCCTTCTACTCCTCTATGGGGTGAGAATCTATTCTCTGCCCCAATGTATTGAATTGTTCTTCCCTCTTTGGGTCAATTTCCATGCATGTAAGAGTTGAGTTTTTCTTATATCCAACCTCTTTACCCTTCCAGTGTATTGAAGTTCTCCCCCTCCCTCCATGAGCTTCTTTGTGACATATAAATTTACCCTCTTTTGTTTCTTTCCCCATTTCTTTTAGTATTAACCTCTTTTTTTAGCTTTAGTTGTGTGTGTGTATATATATATATACACACACGTATATGTATTTATGCATGCATATATCAATATACCTATTTATGTGTTATTTCATTTGATACAATTTTTCACTGTTCCCTCTAAATGTAATTCTTCTAGCTGCCCAGCTGATAACAATAGTTTTTTTTAAATATTATTTTATTTGATCATTTTCACACATTATTCACTGGAAACAAAGATAATTTTCTTTTTTTCCCTCCCTCCCTCCCATCAATCCTCCCATAGCTGATTCCCGATTCCACTGGGTATCACATGTATCCTTGATTTGAACCCATTTTCATGTTGTTGGTATTTGCATTAGGGTGTTCATTTAGAGGCTCTCCTCAGTCATGTTCCCTCAACCCCTGTAGTCAAGCAGTAGCTTTTCCTTGGTGTTTTTACTCCCACAATTTGTCCTCTGCTTGTGGCTATTGTTTTTTCTTCTAGATCCCTGCAGAATGTTCAGGGATGTTGTATTGACACTAATGGAGAAGTCCATTACGTTCAATTGTACCACAGTATTTCAGTCTCTGTGTACAATGTTTTCCTGGTTCTGCTCCTTTCACCCTGCATCACTTCCTGGAGGTTGTTCCAGTCTCCATGGAATTCCTCCACTTTATTATTCCTTTTAGCACAATAGTATTCCATAACCAACATATACCATAATTTGTTCAGCCATTCCCCAATTGAAGGGTATCCCCTCATTTTCCAATTTTTGGCCACCACAAAGAGTGCAGCTATGAATATTCCCGTACAAGTCTTTTTCCTTATTATCTCTTTGGGGGTACAGACACAGCAGTGCTATGGCTGGAATAAAGGGCAGACAGTCTTTTATCGCCTTTTGGGAATAGTTCCAAATTGTCCTCCAGAATGGTTAGATTAATTTACAACTCCACTAGCAATGAATTAATGTCCTGACTTTGCCACATCCACTCCAGCATTCCTTATTTTCCTTTGCTGTCATGTTAGCCAATCTGCTAGGTGTGAGGTGATACCTCAGAGTTGTTTTGATGTACATCTCTCTGGCTATAAGAGATTTAGAGTACTTTTTCATGTGCTTATTAATAGTTTTGATTTCTTTGGCTGAAAACTGCCTGTTCATGTTCCTTGCCCATTTATCAATTGAAGAATGGCTTGATTTTTTGTACAGTTGATTTAGTTCTTTATAAATTTGAGTAATTAGACCTTTGTCAAAGGTTTTTTTTATGAAGATTGTTTCCTAATTTTTTGCTTCCCTTCTCATTTTGGTTATATTGGTTTTGTTTGTTCAAAAACTTTTTAATTTAATGTAAACAAAATTGTTTGTTTTACATTTTGTGACTCTATATCTTCCTTGGTTTTAAAGTCTTTCAGTTCCCAAAGGTCTGACATGTATAGTATTCTGTGTTCACCTAATTTACTTGTAGTTTCCTTCTTTATGTTCAAGTCATTCACCCATTCTGAGTTTATCTTGGTGTAGGGTGTGAGGTGTTGATCCAAACCTAATCTCTCCCATACTGTCTTCCAATTTTCCCAGCAGTTTTTACCAAATCGTGGGTTTTTGTCCCAGAAGCTGGGATCTTTGGATTTGTCATATATTGTCTTGCTGAGGTCACTTACCCCAAGTCTATTCCACTGATCCTCCTTTCTGTCTCTTAGCCAGTACCAAATTGTTTTGATGACCACTGGTTTATAGTATAGTTTGAGATCTGGGACTGCCAGTCCTCCTTCCTTTGTATTTTTTTTTCATGATTTCCCTGGATAGTCTTGATCTTTTGTTCTTCTAAATGAACTTTGTTATGTTTTTTTCTAATTCAGCAAAAAAGTTTTTTGGTAGTTCAATGGGTATGGCACTAAATAATTAAATTAATTTGCACAGGATTGTCATTTTTATTATGTTAACTCATCCTACCCATGAGAAATCAATGTTTTTCCAATTGTTTAGATCTAGTTTTAATTGTGTGGAGAGTGTTTTGTAGTTGTGTTCATATAATTCCTGTGTTTGTCTCGGGAGATAGATTCCTAAGTATTTTATTTTGTCTAAGGTGATTTTGAATGGGATTTCTCTTTCTAATTTTTGCTGCTGAGCTGTGTTGGAAATATATAGAAATGCTGTTGACTTATGTGGGTTTATTTTGTATCCTGCAACTTTGTTTAAGTTGTTGATTATTTCGACTAGCTTTTTGGTTGATTCTCTAGGATTCTTTAAGTAGACCATCATATCATCCTCAAAGGTCTCCTCCTTGCATATTTTAATGCTTTCAATTTCTTTTTCTTCCCTAATTGCTAATGCCAGTGTTTTTAGTACAATGTTAAATAATAGAAGTGATAATGGGCATCTTTGTTCCACTCCTGTTCTTATTGGGAATGCATCTAGTTTATCCTAATTGCAGATGATATTAGCTGATGATTTTAGATATATAGTTTATTATTTTTAGGAACGACCCTATGCTTTCTAGTGATTTTAATAGGAATGGGTGTTGTTTTTTATCAATGGGTTTTTCTGCATATATTGAGATAATCATGTGATTTTTGTTGGTTTCCTTGTTGATATGGTCAATTATGTGGATGGTTTTCCTAATATTGAACTAGCTCTGCTCCTGGTATAAATCCTACTTGATCATAGTGAATGACCCTCCTGATTACTTGCTGGAGTCTTTTTGCTTGTATCCTATTTAAGATTTTTGAATCTATATTCATTAGAGAGATTGGTCTATAGCTTTCTTTCTCCATTTCTGACCTGCCTGGTTTTGGAATCAGTACCATGTTTGTGTCATTAAAAGAATTTGGTAGAATTCCCTCTTTGCTTATTATGTCAAATAGTTTTTATATTATTGGAATTAGCTATTCTTTGAATTTAAGTGGAAAAGTCGATGCACAGAGACATTCCCACTCTCTCGGCGTTGGAATCCTGGGTCCATTGGCATGAAAAATCTTTACACCTGGAGACTTCCTCAGCTGCATTGGATGGCCGTGTTGTCTTTTGTGCTCCAACACGCCCTAAGCACTCCACAATGCTTTGCTGCGTCTCCATCTCGGCCGTTGAACTTTCTTATTGGTTTCTTCTACCTGTCGTGCCGAAGCAGTCTTCACATGCTGGGTGAGCAAAGCCTTGGTTCACCAGGGGTCAAAGACCTGATGGCTCCCCTCACAAGGTTTAGCTGACCTGTTGAAGCCGTTGCCTGGGTGTGGCCGCTGCCGCATGCTAGCAGCTACTGGGAGCCACAAGTGAGAGCTAGGTGTCAGTTAGGGGTCAGAGGCTGGAGAGCTGCCATAGGAGGGCACGACAAGCCCTCCATACCATAGATACTACCTCTCCCTGAGTACCCCATACACCCCAATACCCCACACACCCCTTTCCACTTAAATCTCCTTCACGCACAAGTATCTTTGTGCACACTCATCTATCCTAACCCCATCCACCCTCTTCAAGACCTGTGGCTATGGAGGTGACCACTGGCAGTTGTAGTCACGATCCTGCACGTAGGCGGCCCACGGACCAGTGGTCGCTCGGCCCTGTAGGGCAGCAGGGAAGTTCGGCAGCATCCTGGGCGACTGAGCAGCCCTCTCTAGGACAGCACTGCTCACCCTAATCAAGGAAGGGAACTAGAATAGGTGTCCCAAACATTGCCTGCCCTACAAACACCCAGTCAGCACACCTCAGCTGGTGGGTAATCCCTTTAAGCTGTCGAAATCAAAGAAAACTAAATACAAAGCAACTCCTACTAGGAGCATGGAACATCAGAACATTACTTGGTAGAGACAATACCCCAAGACCTGAGAGGAGAACAGCTTTAAATGGTAAAGAACTGGCGCGATATAACATCGACATCACAGCATAAAGTGAAACCCACCACTGGATACACCTTTTTCTGGAATGGTAGAGACTCAAATGAAGACAGAATCCATGGTGTTGGCTTGGCTATCAAGACCAATTTGCTCAAACAGCTGCCAGACTTGCCTGTGGGCATCAGCGAGAGGCTCATGAAGATCTGTTTACCTCTCAGCAAAGACCGGTATGCCACAATCATCAGCACATATTCCCCAACACTGACCAGCACAGAGGAGACCATCGAGCAGTTCTACTCTGACCTGAGTGCCTTCCTGCACTCAGTGCCCACAAATGACAAGCTGATACTACTGGGAGACTTCAATGCCCGCTTTGGCCAGGACCATGAAAGATGGAAAGGAGTGCTCGGCAAACATGGCATAGGCAAAATGTACAACAATGGCTTACTGCTACTCAGCAAATGGTCAGAGTTTGAACTCACCATCACGAACACTGTGTTCAGAATGGCGAACAAATATAAAAGAATGTGGATGCACCCACGATCAAAACAGTGGCATCTTATTGACTATATCATTGTATGCCAGCGAGACATCCAGGATGTACAGATCACCAGAGCCATGAGAGGAGCTGAATGCTGGACAGACCACCGATTGGTTAGAGCAACTCTTCAAATGCGCATTGCGTCTCTCCATCCAAAAAGCGCCCAGACATTTCACGCATTTTACAACGTGAGTCATCTTAGAGATCCATCTTATTTGCAAACATTCCAGTCCTGCCTGGACGGCAAGCTGTCTGCCAAGGGACTACTCACTGGAAGCTCAACTGAGAAATGGAACCAGTTCAGAGACCCCGTTAAGGAAACATCAAAGGCAGTCCTAGGCCCCAAACAACGCAACCATTAGGACTGGTTCCACGAGAACAACACTGCTATTGAAGACCTATTGAGCAAAAAAAGAACAAAGCCTTTATGGAGTGGCAAAATAACCTAAACTCTGCTCCTAAAAAGGACAGATTCAAGTCTCTCCAAGCCAAGGCTCAGTGTGAGATCAGGAAGATTGCAAGACCGATGGTGGGAAAAAATGGCAGAAGAAATCCAGTGATTTGCTGATACGAAAAACTACAAACAATTTTTCAGTGCCCTCAAGACTGTCTATGGGCCATTAAAACCTACCCACCACTCCTTTGCTATCCTCTGACTGTCACACTCTCATAAAAGATAAAAAAAGGCATCAGCAACAGGTGGAAAGAACACTTCAGTCAGCTTCTCAACCAACCCTCTTCAGTCGACCAAAGAGCCCTTGACCAGATCCCCCAAAACCGCACCATTGAACAACTTGACGTCCCTCCTTCAATAGAGGATATCCAAAAAGCCATTAAACAAATGAGTGCAGGCAAGGCACCCGGTAAAGACGGGATCCCAATCGAGGTGTACAAGACCTTAAATGGAAAGGTGCTCCAGGCATTCCACATAGTGCTGACTAGCATATGGGAAGAGGAAGACATGCCCCCAGAACTCAGAGATGCCTCCATCGTAGCCCTATACAAGAACAAAGGCGCAGGAGTAGCCTGTGACAACTACAGAGGCATCTCACTACTCTCCACTGCTGGAAAGATCCTCGCCCGTGTTATACTCAACAGACTCCTGTCATCTGTTTCAGAGCAGAACCTGCCTGAATCACATTGTGGCTTCCGACCAGATCGCAGCACCATCAACATGGTCTTCACGGTGAGGCAAATGCAGGAAAAATGCCTTGAGCAGAACCTGAGTCTTTACATTGTCTTCTTAGACCTGACGAAGACATTTGACACAGTAAACAGGGACTCATTGTGGTTGATCCTCAGCAAGCCCGGTTGCCCAGCAAAATTCGTCAAACTGATCCAGCTCTTTCATGTCGACATGACAGAGGAAGTCCTATCTGGTGGAGAGACTTCTGATCGCTTCAACATCTCCAATGGCGTGAAACAAGGCTGTGTCCCTGCTCCGCTACTTTTCAACCTATCTTTCACCCAAGTATTACGACACGCTGTGATGGATCTAGACCTCGGCGTCTACATCAAATACCGACTGGATGGCTCACTATTCGACCTTTGCTGCCTGACTGCAAAAACAAAGACAGCAGAGAGACTCATCCTGGAAGCTCTCTTCGTGGATGACTGTGCTCTCATGACCCACCAAGAAAATCATCTCCAAACTATTGTGGACAGGTTCTCTACCGCAACAAAACTGTTTGGCCTGACTATCAGCCTCAGCAAAACAGAGGTGCTGTTTCAACCTGCACCAGGGAGGCCAATTAACCAGCCATGCATTACAATCAATGGCACGCAGCTTTCTAACGTCAACACTTTCAAGTACCTGGGCAGCACCATCGGGTCCCTAGACCACGAGATTATTGCCAGGATCCAAAAGGCCAGCCAGGCACTCGGGCAGCTGCGCTCCAAAGTCCTCCAAAACAGATGTGTAAGCACTGCGACGGAGCTGAAAGTGTATAACACAGTGGTCATCAGCTCTCTCCTGTACAGTTGTGAGACATGGACACTGTACCGGAAGCACATGAAATAGCTGGAGCAATTCCACCAATGCTCTTTCCGGTCAATCGTGAGGATCAGATGGCAGTACTGAATCTCCAATCAGGAAGTCCTCAACAGAGTCAATTCCACCAGCATCGAAGTAATGGTCCTCAAAACCCGGCTCTGATGGTCTGGACACATCATTCTCATGGACCCACAGCGCATACCAAGACAGGTATTCTATGGTGAACTGTTAGCTGAACTCAGGAAACAAGGCCGACCAAAGAGAAGATTCAAGGATCAGCTAAAGTCCAACTTGAAGTGGGCTGGCATGACACCAAAGCAACTAGAACTTGCTACCTCTCTCAGAAGCAGCTGGCGAACCCACATTAACCATGTAGCCACCAACTTTGAAGATGGATGAATGATGTTGATGTCTTGTCGCTGCACGTGAACACCGACACCATGCCACAATTGCACCTCCCGTGACAACTTGAGTCCCATGCCCCATATGCCACAAACTTTGCGCCTCAGTCTTTAGACTTCAAAGCCACCTGAGGGTACATCAGTAGATGATAATGCACAAAGAAAATTGTCATTCTCGGTCACCGAGAAACTACCACTACTATTCTTTGAATGTTTGATAGAATTTACATGTGAATCCATCGGGCCCTTGGGATTTTTTTAGGGAGTTATTTGATAGCCTATTGGATTTCTTTTTCTGATATGGGATTATTTAAGAATTCTATTTCTTCTTCTGTTAGTCTAGGCAATTTATATTTTTGTAAATATTCATCCATATCACTTAGATTGGTTTATTTATTGCCACATAATTGGGCAAAGTAGTTTTTAATGATTGCCTTAATTTCCTCTTCATTGGAGGTGAGGTCTCCCTTTTCATCTTTGATGCTCTTAATTTGCTTTTCTTCTTTCCTTTTTTTTTAATTAGATTGACCAGCACTTTGTCTTTTTTCTTGTTTTCTCAAAGTACCAGCTTCTAGTCTCATTTATTTGTACAATAGTTCTATCACTTTTGATTTTATTGCTTTCTCCCTTAATTTTTAGGATCTCTAGTTTGGTTTTCTTCTGGGGGGTTTTAATTTGTTCGCTTTCAAGTTTTTTTATTTGCATTTCCAATTCATTGATCTCTCCCCTTCCTAATTTGTTAATATATGCACTCAGGGACATGAATTTTCCTCTGAGTACTGCTTTGGCTGCATCCCATAAGGTTTGAAAGGATGTCTCACCATTGTCATTTTCCTCAATGAAATTATTGTTTCTATGATTTGTTTTTTAACCGATTTTGGAGTATCATATTATTTATTTTCCAATTAATTTTTGATTTGGCTCTCCATGTACCCTTACCGATCATTATTATTATTTTTTTTTGCCTTATGATCTGAAAAGGCTGCATTTATTATTTTGGTTTTTCTGCATTTGTATGCCATGTTTCTGTGACCTAGTGTATGGTCAATCTTCGTGAATGTTCCATGTGGTGCTGAGAAAAAGGTGTATTCCCTTTTGTACCTTTTTATTTTTCTCCATATGTCTATTAACTCAAATTTTTCTAAGATTTCATTCATTACCTTTTAATGATTCTCTTGAGTTCTGTGCTTGGACATCAAATTTTCTGCTCATGCCTGGTCTTTTCTTTACAAATTCTTAGAATTCTTCAATTTTGTTTAATGACCATACTTTCCCTTGTAAGAATATTGTCAGTTTTGCTGATTAGTTGATTCTTGGTTGTAGACCTAGTTACCTTGCTTTCCAGAATATCATATTCCATGCCTTCTGGTCCTTTAGTGTGGATGCAGCCAGATCCTGTGTTACCCTCACTGTGGTTCCATGGTATTTGAATGACTTCTTCTTGGCAGCTTGTAATATTTTTTCTTTGTTCAGATAGTTCTTTACTTTGGTTATAATATTCCTCAGTGTTGTCAGTTGGGATTTAAGTACAGGAGGTGATCTGTGGATTCTTTCAATCTCCACTTTTCCCTCTTTTTCTAGAATATTGGGGCAGTTTTCTTGAATAATTTCCTTTAGTATTATATCCAGGCTTTTTCTTTTGTCATGGTCTTCTGCTAGACCAATGATTCTTAAATTGTCTCTCCTTGAACTATTTTCTATATCTTCTGTTTTGTGAATGAGATGCTTCATATTTTCCTCAATTTTTTCATTCTTTTGGTTCTATTTTATAGTGTCCTTCTGCCTTGTGAGGTCACTTAATTGTAGTTGTTGTATTCTGGTTCTTAACGTCTGGATTTTATCCCTGGCTTTTTGGTTATCCTCCTTCTGGTCTGATTTTCTTTGGAGGTCATCTTTCATCCTCTTTACCTCATCTCTCATCTCTTTTGCCTCATCTTTCACATTCTTTGCCTAATTTTCTTTTTTTGTTTTTTTTTAACTTTTTAAACATTATTTTATTTGGTTATTTACAAACAGTATTCATTGAAAACAATGTTCGTTATCTTTTCCTCTGCCCTCCCCTCTCCCACCACTTCTCCCATAGCCGGTGCACAATTCCACTGGGTTTCACATGTGTTCTTGGTTCAAACCCATTTCCATGTTGTTGGTATTTGCACTAGAGTATTCATTTAGAGTCTCTCCTCAGTCATTTCCTCTCAACCCCTGTCATCAAGCAGTTGCTTTTCATCGGTGTTTTTACTCCCACAGTTTATCCTCTGCTTGTGGATAGTGTTTTTTAGATCCCTGCAGATTGTTCAGAGACATTGCATTGTCCCTAGTGGAGGAGTCCATTACCTTTGATTGTACCACAATGTATCAGTCTCTGTGTACAATGTTCTCCTGGTTCTGCTCCTTTCGCTCTGAATCACTTCTTGGAGGTTGTTCCAGTCTCCGTGGAATTCCTCCACTTTATTATTCCTTTTAGCACAATAATATTCCATCACCAACATATACCACAATTTGTTCAGCCATTCCCCAATTGAAGTCTTTGCCTAATTTTCAAGCTTTTTCATTTTGGCTTTCAAGACACTATTTTCTGTTTCCAGATGACTTATCTTAATTTTTAAGTTCTTTTTCCATTTGTCTTCAGTCTTTCTTCATTGTGTTTTGAATTGCATTTTGAGTTCTTCCAAATCCTGTATCCCAGTTTCCTGGGATTTCTGATTCGTTTCATGCTTCCTCCTCCTCTGTTCTGTTTGCTCTTTGTTCATTGTCTTTATAGAAGCTCTCTATTGTAATTTCTTTCTTCTTTTTCTGTTTTTTGCTCATATTTACCCCTTCTTTACTCCCCATATTTTTCTGTGCTCTCGCTCCTCTCATTTTTTTTTGGTTTGGGGGTTTTCTATCAGTCTCCCCTCTTGGAGTTTTGACAGAAGATCTCTCCTTGCAGTCTGTTGGGTAGGGGTGTTGTAGTTTGAGCTTCCCTGTCCTCTGGAGGCTTTTGTTTGGATTAACTTCCAGCAGTCTGTGAGGGAGGGGTGTTGCAGTTTGGGCTTCCCTGACCTCTGAAGACTTTTGATGGGATTACGTTCAGTTGGGTTGGGCTGGATGTACTCTGAGACCAAAACCTCCTGGAAGGAGCAATATGGAGGGTCTCCGCTGCTCTGACCAGGCTGCCTGCTTTGCACTCCCTCTCCAGCTCTTTCCCCACCGCCTGTGTTCGACGCTGGTGTCTTAGCACTCTAGGTGGGGGGGAGGGGTCCTGGGAATTTCCTCCTACCTTCCACTTAAACCCAACTGTTCTCGAATTCAAGCTTTTGTGGGGGCGTACATTTTGGATTGTGTTCAGCAGGTGGGTTCCTTCCCTCTGTCTTGTTGTTAGGTTTGATTTTCAGTCCTCTAGGAGCATTTAGTTTGTAATTGGTAAGGAAGGGTTTTCAGAGGTCTGAACTTTCACTGCTTCGACGATGCCATCTTGACTCCTCCCCTCTGAAAAAATGATTCTTAATGAAGAATATCCAAGCTGTAGCCAGATGAAAAAAAATATTCCAAATCACTATGCCAATTTGAGTAACTCTCTTAAACTCCCAATCTCATGGGAATAGGAAAAGTTCATAACAAAAGGAAAATGATGAATGGATAGATTGCTAGAATATAAGCACATTCCTCCAGTGTTGGTGAAACTAATTGGTTCAGTAATTTTGGAATTATGCCTCTATAGTTTTACCTTTTGACCCAGCAATATACCTACTAGACTTATGCCACTCAAAAAATGAAGGAAAGAATTAAGACTCCTTTATATACAAAAATATTTATAGTGACTCCATTTGTGGTGGCAAAGATGTGGATGATTGAATAAATGATGATATATAAATGTAATGGAATACTATTGTCCTTTAAGAAATAACAAGGCAGGGGGAGAGTTTAGAGAAGTCTCGTGTGATCTGATTAATAATGTAAGGGTTAAAATAGGCATTTTGAGAAAATAAGAGAGTGGCTTTTAATAATTTTAAGTTTTAATGAGAATATAATAGTTATGAATTAATCCCTGTGAGCCAGAGAAAAGAAAATTCCTAGTAGACTTTAATAATCTAGTTAATTAAAATATAGTAAAGGAGGGAAGGATAGAAAAGAGGAAAGAGAGATTACTAATCGTATACCCTATAAATATACCTAAAAGCTTCTTTCCTGGTAAACACCAGATCTATCTAACCTACACTATCTATAAATGATTCACTGACCACTGTCATCAAGAGAAATGGTCAAAAAGCAGAGAAAATATGAAAGGTAATGAAAATGGACCCAAGAGAAGCAGATGAAACAGTCATGAGCCAGCAGGGGAAGAATTCCATGGAATTCCAAAGAAGATTCAAGGGAGAAAAACTGTTGGAAAGAACTAGGTCTGGCCACTCTTCTCACTTCTCTGACTGACTCACTCTCTCACCAGAGACTCTGACCAGAGGTAGGGAGCAGAGTTGGTTTTCCATATACATTTTCTTAGCTGGCTGTTGCTGAAGAAAGATTTCTACTTTGTTGTTGAAGATCATCCTGAATCATCATTTTATTCTTGAAAGACCATTTGATCTGCCATCAAATATGATTATAGAAAAGATAGGGATAGGGTCTCCTCAGTCTCTCTCCTACATTTTGCCTTTTTTATCTTTCTTTCCCAGGAATAAATTAGCCATTTAGTATACAAAAGACTGTTTCTGAAGTTTGTAATAGGAGGAAAGATTGTCAAAGTTCATACAGAAGAAAATTGGGAGGGGTTGACTCACTCATGTTCAGGTCCAGACTCCATTAAGCTTAGTGTGGAAAGGGGAAGTGGCTACAATTTAATCAGCACCCTCCAGCATCTAGTTTCCTGTTCTTAGCATATTGAAGTCCCCTCTCTCAATCCCAGTATTATACTACCTAATTCCCTAAAATAGTAGACAGCTACCCCTCATTCACTCCTTCAATCAGTTTTCTATAGCAGCCCAATTGTCAGTAGCCAACTGACAGCAGGTCTTTGCCTATGAGACAGACCTCTTGCTCTCTAGAGATCCCAGAGGCAAAAAGCCCTTTAAAGGCTCAAACCAAAAGCCCTCAGTAAGCTCAGGCCCACCTTTATATTCCAGTAACTAAATGCCAACCACCCACTAATCACCAACCCACACCACCAGCAACCAGTCCCCAAAGATCAACTCATGCCCAGCACCCAACTTCCCTGCAACTCCCAGCCCTGTCAGCAATTTTCCCCAACTGATAGCTTGCAACTGATGCTGGCTCAGCAGGGGTCTCCCCAGTTTTTACTTCCTGTCACTGTGGGCTAGTTAATTCCTACACATCTTTATGGAAGAGGACCTCCAGGTCCCCTGTTAAATGAAAAGAAATTTAAAATTCCTTTTTTACAGGAATGAAATAAGCATAACCAGTACTATAGTAACATTTTATAAACAATTTTGAAAGACTTAAAAACTCTGATTGGTGGATTGAACAATCATGATTCCAGAAGAGTGGTGATTAAACATCATACCTGCTTCCTAATATAGAATTGGCAAATTAACTATGTAGAATGTGACATACATTTTGAAATAAGGCTCACACAGGAATTTGTTGTGCTTTATTATGCATATTACAAGGGTCCTATTTTTCCTTTTCTTTTTTCATCTAGAATTGGTTAGGTAGTAGGGACAGAAATACTTTTTAACTGAAAAAATGGGAATTTTCAAACATGCATGCTCTCTAAAGGGTTTACAGAAAAATTACTGAAGGTCTTATGGCTTAAAATTCATCATTCCAGAAGGAATCAAAAGTCTAAGGTGAATCACAAGTCAAAGATGTAATAAAAGTTGTTTGTTTCATCTTTTATGTGTGTATCTATTTTGGTACAGAATTCTCCATCAGTCATAGTTATTAACACTTATCTCTTATCTTCCTCTGTCTTTAAAAAATTGCATTAACATTTGTATTTGATCATGAATCCATTCAGAGCTTAGTTTTGGTTATTTCCTTAGATGTTGGTCTGAAGCTGTTGGAGGTTTTTTTTTCCCCTTTTCTTTTTGAGCCATACTGCTTTCTAGTTTTCCCAGAAATTCTTATCAAAGTGGTACAGCTTAAGTTCTTGGGCATATCAGCTTCAATAGTTTGCAATTCTTAGTTCTTTAGGCTGCTTCACTGACCTAATTCCAATTTTTGAACCAGTACTAAATAAATTTGATGATTATTGCTTCAAAACGTGATTTTAATATTGTATTACTTTTATTTCATTTTTGCTCTTTTTTTTCAATAATTCTCTCATCGGTCTCTTGACAAATTAATATTTTTAAGTATTTACTGTGTGCCCTACAATTGTTTTTGCTTCTAGAGATATTAAAAAAAAACATTTCAGTGTTAAAAGAGGTAACATTCTATACAGTAGACAAAAATACACATGAATATATAAGGTACAGTAACCTTGGATGGGAAGGCACTACTAGGTAAAGGGACTAGAAAAGACTTCTATTCAGCTTGAGCTTATTCTTGAAAGAAGCTAAGGACCTCAAAAGGAAGACTTTATTAAGGAGAACATTTTTGGCATCAGGACTCATGGAGACAGAAACTAGAGCATCGTATAGTAAGAACAGTAAGTAGATAGATGAACTGTAGAATGTGGGAAGATGAGTTATTATACAAAGGGCTGGACAGCTAGCAAGGGACTTTAAATACCAGACACCAGGATTTGTTTTTAGTTACTGGAGGAAATAGGAAGCCATTAAATTGGGAGGTGGTGACATGGTTAGATCTATAATTTACAGAAGTCTGTGTGGATGATGTATCGGAGTTAGGGGAGGCTTGAGTCATTGAGACCAATGGAAAGCTTTTGTTAGAATCTTGGCCAGAGGTGATAATAGTCTCAACTAGGGTAGCAACTCCATGAATGGAGGGGAGGGGAAGAATGGAAGGGATATTGTAGAGATAGGAATGACAAGAGATTGGATTTATGAAGTGAGAGTAGAGTCAGAGATGATGAGGTGGTGAACTTGGATGACTCCAAGAATTGTAGTGCCCTACTTGCCATAGGGAAGTTCAGAAGAGGAATGGATTTCTGAGGTAAGATAATTATTTCTATCTATTTCAGTCTGGAACATTTGTTTGAGATGCCAATGGTACATATTGTGGAAAAGTCTTAAAGGCATTGATGATGAGGAAATGAAGACTATAGAAACATTATCAAAGGTAGTTATATATTTTTGGAAGTCATCTGTCTAAAGATGATTATTTAACCCATGAGAACCGATGATGTCACCAAATAAAGGAGTATGGAGAGAAAAAAACAGACCCTTTTTTCATTTTAACATATTTTATTATTATTTCCTTAGTTCTACAAAGTAATTAGTAGTTTGATGCGTATAATGCTAAAGTTAGAAAATAATTTTGCTGTTATTATTTATCTTGATATGAATTAACCACAAGCAATCCATATCCTTTTAGTTATATGTAAGTCTTCTTTTATCTAAAGAATTTTTGTTGAACCTAAATAAGTTGAGGCTATCTTTGTAATTTGACTCTTTATTTTATGCATTTCAAATGGAATTTCTCATTTAATCTTTTTTTCCTTTTAATTGTGGTATAAAAATTCTAGTTTTTTGTGATAATTTTTTTTGTATCCTGCTACTTTGTTGAAATGAATGATCATTAATTACTTTCAACACATTTTATTCATATCATTTACATTTATTTAACCTACGTTTCCCAAGTACATGTCCCTATTTCCTTTCAAAGAACAATTCTTTAAAATAAGTAATAAAAAAGAAGTAAAAGTTTATTAAATTAATAAGGTCCCAACCACCCAATTCCACAGAGAAGCCTTCTCATTATCTTTTCTTTGTGGACTATGGTTTTGGTTATTAGAGTTTTACAACTGGGTTTTCTTCTTTTTTTTGCTAATTTCTTATTTTAGAGATTTTCTAAGTAAACTTTTATATTTTCTGATAATAAGGGACAATTTTATCCCTTCTTTGTTGATCTTTATGTCATTAATTTCCTTTACTTGTCTTACTGCTAACACCACCCATTGTATGAATGTTACCTAATAGTGTGAAGAGGGAGGCATACATGCTTTACCCCTTTATTCCTTTGCAAAAATGCTACATTTTCCTTTTAGACATATACTTTTTAAAAAAAATCACATTAAACAGTCTTATTTTAAAGGCCTATGCTTTGTAAAGTTCTTTGAATAAATGAGAACTCTTCTCTGTTCTTGAGTCCCTTTTCTCCTTGCCCTATTGACAGTCTTGCCATACCAAATACTGACTGAAGATTTTTAAAAATAAATATTTGTTTTCTTAGTGCTTTTCAAAATATCACTAGGAATTCTGCAAATATCCTTTTCCCTCTTCCCTCTCAGAGAGCCATCTAATATAACAAATAATGTTTTTTTTTTTAAATGAGGAAGATGGAAAATAATGAGCAAAACTAATCAGTCCATCAAAAGAATCTGCAAATATCTGAAGAATTCTAATCTGGGTATCTTCCATGTTTACAGAAGAGTAGAACAAGAGTGTCTTGTTGGGGTCTTGCTTGTTCTTTATGATGTTGCAATATTCACTTTTATTTTTGTGTGTTTTTTACATTTACATTGTTGGTCATCATTTGTATTGTTTTCTTGCCTCTACTTAGTATACAACAGATCAGTTAAGTCTTTTATGCTTCTCTTTATTTATCACATTAATTGTTTGTTCCATTATAGTAATATTCCTTTGCTTTCTCAATCCACAATTTGTTTAGTTTTTGCCCAGGTGATGAGTATCTCCTTTGTTTACAGTTCTTTGTTATTACAGTGTTAAAAATATGTTGATGTGTATGGGGATTTTTTTCTTATCAGTGACTTCTTTGGGTATATGTCTATCAGTAGTGTCTCTAGCTGAAAAGTTACGGATTTTTAGTTCCTTTACATATATGATTACAAAATGTTTTCCAAAATGTCTCACCTGAGTTTCAATCCCATTATCTGAAACCTTCACTCATATTCATATGCTACTGAATAAAACTGGAGAAAATAGCAAAATCATACTGATTGTACTACATATTTTTGTTACATAATCTCAGTTGGGCCCTTACTACCTAATTGATTGATTATTTTTTTTACTCTAGCAGCTATTCCAAACTTTTTTCTTCCTTACTAAAGCCTTTCAGCTGAGTGTCTTACTTCAGGCAAGCCTGTCCTGTGACCACAAAGGGACAATAACTGTAGCTATTTTCAGTGAAAAAAAAATTAATCCATTCACCAAGAGCTCTCTCTCCTTTCCTCTCCTCATCTCCCATCACTCAGATAATCTCATGTGAAGAGCTAGTCCTTTTCTTCACCAAAGCAAACCTTTCTACTTGCTTCCTTGCCCTCATTTCATCTAGCCAATTGCTGCTCCTATCATTCCCACTCTCTCACACATATTTATTCTTTCACTGACTGTTTACACAAAGCTCATGTCTTTCCCCTTCCTTGATCATGCTGTCCCTTCAAGGCTAACCTCAAGAAAGTCTGTATTAACTACCTTCATTTCTTCTCTCAGCTTGACTCTAAATACTTTGTAATGTGGCCCCCAACCTCAGCTGAAACTGCTCCCCAAAATTACTAATCAAATATCAAATCTGATGACCTTTTCTCAACACATATCCTTTTTTGAACTTTAACAGCTGATCATTCTTTTCTCTTCTCTAGATTTTTATAACATTGCTTTTTTCTGATTCTCCTCTTACTTGCTAACTGCTTTTTATATGTCTTTGTTTTTTGAGTAATTAAAGCTTTCTCATTATATGATTCCTGAAGGTTATATTGGGACTCAGCATCATTATCCTAGACCTTTTTTTCTACTCCCACTTCACTACCAAATGCAATCTAATTTTTCTTTTATTAGATTTTAATCTGAATTATATAGTGAATTTAACAAAAAATGAAATGCAATAGCAAAAAATAAGAATGCCTTACAGAAAATAAATGGATATCAGAATTCTAAACTACATTTATAGGAAAAAATTTGAAGATATTAAATGACAGTCTTTTGCCTACAGTGATGTAGAATGGATTTCTGCTTAGGGGAAGGTGATTATGAGGGTGTGATGAGGATAATATTATCATGTTTACCAGGCTAGTTTTTCTTTGCCAGATACTGCAATTCTTCTCAAGGCCTTATTTATCTAGTATTCTAAATCTCAGACTGTTGCCTTATCTTCCTGGTGTCTTAAGTACAGAAGAATGTAAAAGTTGTTGTCCCTCAGTCTAAACATGTGTGCCAGCTTAGACTATAAAGAATTGAAGAAGCCTTACTCAAATAAATCAAAATTATATGCTTGTAGATTTTTTTTATGCTATAGCTATGTAAATCTCTTGTTATTTGTTAGATGAATATCTTATTTCATTCTAATTCTAAACCCTAAACATCAGCCCCGCCTGTATCAGACCTCGCCTACAACAAAGGTTTTTTAAGGACTTTTAAGGTTTTTTTCAAATCTTAAGATTGTAATAGCTAAAGTTAAATCATCAGGCTGCTAGTAGCTTTAATAGCTTTATTACATCAAAGTAGTGATAGAAAAGAGAGGGAAATGTAGGAAAGAAGTAGAGTTGTTAATACCCTATTTACCGTTTGATGAACTGAAGCTCACCACCAATAGGGGTTCCTTCAGATTCCAGGTTCCAGCCAGAAGAGCACAAGCAGTGCCTTGGTATCACCTTATAAGCAATTTTCTCCATCCACTAGCTCTCCCATGTCACATCTCAGGAACTAATCATAGTTCCTTAATTTGCCTGTTACCGCCCAGGGGGCAGTGCATATGGGATCAGTTTCCTGTCTTAATGGTTTCAACTTCCTTTTTCTGAGGGTTTGTCTATACTTTCACATCTCAATGGTAAAGGATCTTCAGGTCCCTGGTTGATGAGGTCAAACAAAGTGATATAATGGGGAGGGGAATTCCCTTCCCACAATACCTTCTGTGATTCCAATTGGGAGATGAGCATGTTTAAATTCCCCTAATTGAGAATTTTGGGAGATTAATATGCCTAGTCTCCCCAATGAATCATTTCAAATAACCAGCTAATACCTCTAAAGATTCTCTTACTAAAGGTGTATAGAATATTGCACTTTACCTATAGGGAATTACAATAATTTGGGGATAAGAAGGAAAGAAAACAGAAACAATGGACATTGACAAAAAGCCATTTGGGGGCATTCCCCTTTGGCTTAAGAGTTTACATTCAGAATAAATATGTTCTATCACCTTCAGTTCACTGAAGTTTACTCTGTGCCAAAGTTTACTCTGGATCTTTTGATGCAGTGTGTGGTTTCCATAGGCTTCCTTATGGCACCTTCTCCAAAAGATTTGATTTCTTGATTTGGGGTATTGGTGAGTTTCTTTTCCTGAAATTTCTCCAAAAGATTTCAAACTTTGGATTTTAGGATAATTATACAATCCCTCCTGAGGAGGATGTTGACCCACACCAGAATCAGCCCAGGATACATGGCTGAGTTATGGACTGTATGACTCAATTGTCAAAAGAAAACCAAAAACAGACAAAACCCAAGTAGAAGAGAAAAAGTTAAATTTTGGGAAAAAATATATATCAAAGTTGAGTATAAAACTATGAGTAAACAAGAAAAAACCCATAATAGGTCCTTGAATCATTAGCAAGAAAGTGATTTATGTCCATAAGTCTACAGGACAGTTGCAGCAATACAGCACTTACCCAATAGCAGCCAGGACTACAGAAAACTGCCATACAGTAGAAGAAAAGGGACTAGATTCTGAGGTAAAAGGGAAGTATGATTCCCTGCTCTGGTTTTATCTTTAATCTCAGCGATAGGGGAGCTAAGATGAAAGCTAAACTAAGGTACTTATAGGAATCTGGCACGGGGAATTCCTGCATCTGAAGTTGTCAAACAGTCACTTCCTCGAACCTCAAAAAAAGTCCTCTGTCTTGGTGCAGATCCTCATCATTCTCACAGGGATTGTTGGTCTCCTTGATGTTGTGCTTTTGTACTGTGCAATGGCTCTTATGTGATCCTTTCTTTTGAAATCAGACAAAATTATTAGTAAAAGTCCCATAATACTTAACAATCAATGTCAGGGTTCTATAGTCTAAAGCTTTTGGGTATGCATTGGTATTAGGGCTAATAGATATTGTAAACATCCTTCCAAAATCAAAACCATTAATACTAATTCCATGTACTTCAAGCACAAAAAACAAGAAGAAAGAAAAAAAAATTCAAATATCCTGTTGCAAATAAAAAGAAAAACAATAATAAAAATTTAAAAAATTCAGGAATTCAATGTATCAGCCAAAACAGTATCCAGTTTGTCTATGGACTTTTATAATGGTTTTACCTCCAGTCCAGGCATAGGAGGAGAGTACAAATAAAGACAATTACATGTGACAGGATACAATCAATCAGTGTCGATAGAAGGTACTAGTTTTACATGTGAGTAATGAATCCATGAGTCTATTTCTCCAATTTTGATAGCTGTTGGAGTGGTTAACAGTACTTGAAATGGACCTTCCCAGGCAGGCTGAGTTCTTCCATTGTGCTGGAAGTTCTTTTGTACACCTTGTTTCCTGGGTGTAGGTCAATAGAGGTCCTGGTTATACTGCAGCTCCATATTCATGGAGTTCCCACAGTTTGGCCTATAAGTCCTATATATACAAAACAATAGATCTTTCTCTCCCTTCCCCTCCACCCCATGCCCTCTCACCCCTGTAATGATGCGTATGCAGGAGAAAAAGCTTAACTTGTATGGGGAGATGCCCAAAAAGTATCTCAAATGTTGAGATGTATAGATCTCCCCTGGGTCTGCTTCCAAGATAAATCAGAGCTAAGGGCAGAACCTCAGGTCATTTTAAGTGTCTCTCAGTTCACAGTTTTTTAATCATATTTTTAAGATCTCTGTTCATTCTCTCTACTTGGCCTGGGCCCTCGGGTTGATATGGTGCATGTAATTGGGGAGTAATTCCCAAACAAGAATAAATTTGAGACAAAACAGAATCAGTAAAATGAGTTTCCCTGTCTGGATCAATTCATGCTGGTAGGCCAAAGAGAGGAACGATCTCCCCCAAAAGCACCTTATAGATAGTAATAAATGTTGGAGGGGATGTGGCAAAATTGGGATCTTAATGCACTGTTGGTGAAATTATGAATTGATCCAACTATTCTGGAAGGCAATTTGGAACTATGCCCAAAGGGCATTAAAAGACTACCCTTTGATCCAGCCATACCACTGTTGTGTTTATACCCCAAAGAGATAATAAGGAAAAATACTTGTACAAAAATATTTATAGCTGCACTCTTTGTGGTGGGAAAAAATTTGGAAAATGAAGGGGGGTGTCCATCGATTGGGGAATGGCTGAATAAATGGAGGTATCTGATGGTAATGGAATACTATTATACTGAAAGTAATGATAAAGTGGAGGAATTTCATGTGAACTGGAAAGACCTCCAGGAATTGATGTAGAGCAAAAGGAGCAGGACCAGGAACATTGTACACAGAGACTAATACATTGTGGCATAATTGAATGTAATGGACTTTTCTACTAGCAGCAAGGCAATGACCCAGGACAATCCAGAAGAACTTATGAGAAAGAATGCTATCCACATCAAGAGAATGAACCATGGGAACAGAAAAGCATATGATTAGGGTTTTGATGTTAAAAGATCACTCTATTGCCAATATGAATAATGAGGTATGGGTGTCATCTACTCCCTAGAAGTTTTTATCACCAAATATACTCATCTGTTCATAAGAAATCACTTTTGCACTCAGAATATTCTAGAATCTGTTGAAAAACTATGGATAGCCCCTGGTATAAATACCATAGTCTCTAAAGTGTGTATGCACAACATGCTTTTCATGTAAGGCTTTTGATTGGAGTCCTCTGGCTTACCCAATTTTTAATCATTTAAAATTGCTTTTATTGCTATGCCCGAGGCTGGACATTATAAATTTTGTCTGGTCATAGTGGATCAGCTGACCAGATGGCTAGAAACGTTTCCTAATGCCCAGGCCACAACAGGTTTTGTTGCTAAGGTGCTTTTTTTTTTTTTTAAACCCTTACCTTCTGTCTTGGAGTCCATACTGTGTATTGGCTCCAAGGCAGAAGAGTGGTAAGGGCTAGGCAATGGGGGTCAAGTGACTTTCCCATGGTCACACAGCTGGGAAGTGTCTGAGGCCAGATTTGAACTTAGGACCTCCCGTCTCTAGGAGTGGTTCTCAATCCACTGAGCTACCCAGCTGCCCCCAGCTAATGTGCTTTTTAAAAAAGTTTAATTAATTTAGAATATTTTCCATAGTTTTATGAATCATTTTCTTTCCCTTCCCTCCTTCTAACCCCTCTCCCACCTATAGCCAACCAACAATTACACTGAGTTCTACATGTTTCATTGATCAAGACCTATTTGCACTAGGGTGATCATCTAGAGACTATATCCCTAATTACATCCTATTGAAATATGTGATCCAGCAATTGTATTTCTTTTGTATTTGTAAAAATTAAATTTATAGACTTCCGGTCAAGATGGCAGCTTAAAGAAAGCTAAAGTTCAGATCTCCGGAAAACCCTTCCCGACCGATCTCAAACTATAAGCTCCTAAGGCGCCGAAATTCAAAACGATCAACAGCACAGACCCTGGGAATCTTCCTCCTGGACCTGGACCTGGATCAAAAGGTACGGCCCCCCTCAAAAGCCAGAAACCAAGATCACTCGGACCTAAGGGGTAGGAGCTCAGAGTCCAAGGCTCCGGGAAGCCACAGCCCAGCCCCCCTCAGAGAGCAGGGTCATCTAAAACAACAGCAACCCTCAGGGCGGGCAAGACAGCCTCACCAGCTTGATCCTGCTATCCAAGTCTCAGTGAAAGTCACTGCCCTCGGAGCTCCGGGAAGCCGTGGCCCCTTCCCCTGCAGAGAGCAGGGTCCTCTGAAACAACAGCAACCCTCAGGGTCGACAAAACAGCCTCACGGCCAGCTATTCTGAAGGCAACTTCCGGAAAGCAACCCGACCCAGTTGAGGGGGCACCTTGGCAGCAAGGAAACTGAGAGAACCGGGGGAGAGTGTGGCCCCCTGGTCCGACCCTTCCATTCCAGTTCCAGTGAAAGTCATTGCCTGAAGGCATACTCAGTTTAACCCAGGGAAAGCTCATAGAACCGACAATCTGCCCAGGACTAAAGCCTCTGAACACCAGACAGATAAGAAAAGCTAATCCTCCCCATTCAGAGATGGCAAACTCCTCAGAAGCCCCAAAATCCCAACAAAAATAAGAAGAAAGGGGTGACTTTGGACACATTCTACGGAGCCAAAATACAAAATACAGAAGAGATAGAAGACGATACACAAGAAAATGCACCGAAATCTTCCAAAGGAAATGGAAACTCTCCACAAACCCATGAAGAATTTGAATCAGAAATGACCAAAAAGATGGAAGCCTTCTGGGAGGAAAAGTGGGAAATAATGCAGAAGAAATCCACGCATCTACAAAACCGGTGTGACCAAACTGAAAAGGAAAACCAGGCTTTAAAGGCCAGAATCAGGCAGCTGGAAGACAACGATCGTGTAAAAGAGCAAGAATTAATAAAGCAAAGCCAAAATACCAAGAAATTAGAAGAGAACATAAAATATCTCACCGACAAGGTGACAGATCTGGAAAATAGAGGGAGAAGAGATCATTTAAGAATAATTGGACTTCCACAAAAGCCAGAAATAAACACCAAACTCGACATCGTGATACAAGATATAATCAAAGAAAATTGCCCAGAGATTCTAGAACAAGGGGGAAATACAGCCACTGACAGAGCTCACAGAACACCTTCTACACTAAACCCCCAAAAGACAACTCCCAGGAATGTAATTGCCAAATTCCAAAGCTCTCAAACAAAAGAAAAAATCCTACAGGAAGCCAGAAAAAGACAATTTAGACATAAAGGAATGCCAATCAGGGTCACACAAGACCTTGCAAGTTCTAATCTGAATGATCGTAAGGCATGGAACATGATCTTTAGAAAGGCAAGAGAGCTGGGTCTTCAACCAAGAATCAGCTACCCAGCAAAACTGACTATATACTTCCAAGGGAAAGTATGGGCATTCAACAAAATAGAAGACTTCCAACTTTTTGCAAAGAAAAGACCAGAGCTCTGTGGAAAGTTTGATACCGAAAAACAAAGAGCAAGGAATACCTGAAAAGGTAAATATTAAGGAAAGGAGAAAAATGTTATCTTCTTCTTTTACTCAAACTCTCTTCTATAAGGACTACATTTATATCAATCTTTGTATACTAACATGTGGGGAAAATGTAATATATAAATAGGGGGTAAAGAAAGACCAAATAGAATAATCTTTCTCACACAAAGATTCACATGGGAAGGGGAGGGGAAGAAAACTCCTATAAGAAGGGGAGGAAGAGAGGGTTTTTTACTTAAACCTTAATCTCAGGGAAATCAACTCTGAGAGGGAAAAACATCCAGATCCATTGGGATCTTAAAGTCTATCTTACCCAACAAGGGTAGGGAGAAGGGAAAACCAAGGGCGGAGGGGGAGAGGGAAAACACAAAGGGAGGGAAAGAGAGGGGGGAGGGGGAGGGAACAAAAAGGGAGGGACTAAAAAGGGAAACATCAAGGGAGGGGACAAGGGGGACTATTTAAAAGTAAATCACTGGACTAAAAGGTAGAGCCGAAGAAGAAAAGGTTAGAATTAGGGAAGGATATCAAAATGCCAGGGAGTCCACAAATGACAATCATAACTTTGAATGTGAATGGGATGAACTCACCCATAAAATGTAGACGAATAGCGGAATGGATTACAATCCAAAACCCTACCATATGTTGTCTTCAAGAAACACACATGAGGCGGGTTGACACGCACAAGGTCAGTATTAAAGGATGGAGTAAGACCTTCTGGGCCTCAACTGACAGAAAGAAGGCAGGAGTGGTAATCATGATGTCTGACAAAGCCAAAGCAAAAATATACCTGATCAAAAAGGATAGGGAAGGTAATTATATTTTGTTAAAAGGGACTTTAGACAATGAGGAAATATCATTAATCAACATGTATGTACCAAATAATATAGCACGCAAATTTCTAATGGAGAAACTAAGAGAATTGAAGGAAGAAATAGACAGTAAAACCATATTAGTGGGAGACTTAAACCAACCATTATCAAATTTAGATAAATCAAATCAAAAAATAAATAAGAAAGAGGTAAAAGAAGTTAATGAAATCTTAGAAAAATTAGAATTAATAGACATATGGAGAAAAATAAATAGGGATAAAAAGGAGTACACCTTCTTCTCAGCACCACATGGCACATTCACAAAAGTTGACCATACATTAGGTCACAGAAACATAGCACACAAATGCAGAAAAGCAGAAATAATGAATGAAGCCTTCTCAGATCACAAGGCAATAAAAATAATGATCAGTAATGATACATAGAAAACCAAATCTAAAACCAATTGGAAATTAAACAATATGATACTCCAAAATCGTTTAGTTAAAGAAGAAATCATAGAAACAATTAATAATTTCATCGAGGAAAATGACAATGGCGAGACATCCTTTCAAACCTTTTGGGATGCAGCCAAAGTGGTAATCAGAGGTAAATTCATATCCCTGAATGCTTATATTAACAAACTAGGGAGAGCAGAGATCAATCAATTGGAAATGCAAATGAAAAAACTCGAAAGAGATCAAATTAAACCCCCCCCAGCAGATAACCAAACTAGAACTCCTAAAAATTAAGGGAGAAATTAATAAAATCGAAAGTGATAGAACTATTGATTTAATAAATAAGACAAGAAGCTGGTACTTTGAAAAAAACAAACAAAATAGACAAAGTACTGGTCAATCTAATTAAAAAAAGGAAGAAAAGCAAATTAACAGCATTAAAGATGAAAAGGGGGACAGTACCTCCGATGAAGAAGAAATTAAGGCAATCATTAGAAAGTACTTTGCCCAATTATATGGCAATAAATACACCAATTTAGGTGACATGGACGAATATATACAAAAATGCAAACTGCCTAGACTAACAGAAGAGGAAATAGAATTCTTAAATACTCCCATATCAGAAAATGAAATCCAACAAGCCATCAAAGAACTTCCTAAGAAAAAGTCCCCAGGGCCTGATGGATTTTCTAGGCAACAGATATTAAAAGTTGAACTAAAGATCAAAAAAGAAATCAGAAGATTGATTTTTTTTTTCCCCATTAGGTCGCCAAACTGTAAAGATTAAAATTTAGGGAATATGGCAGACTGAGGCAGGTAGAAATTAGTTTCTCTCTGCAAGCAGTATTATAAATTTTTTAGAGGTTTATTGAAGATTAAGGAAAGAAAATACAGGATAAGAAACACGTGTGCAGGCCATAGAGTGGCCTAGACACAACCTCACCTACATTATGAAAAAAGCCAGGCCTGCCCCAAAACGGAAGTCCAAGAGTCAAGAGCTCTCAAAAGCCTTTGAATCAGCTTAAATACCTTCTCGATTTTGGCCCAGGTGAGATTACAAGGCATTCTGGGGAAGTGGAGCAAAGGCTCGTGGGGATTGTAGTCCTGTATTCGAGTCTATTTTTACATACCTATGTGTGATCATTTTTGGAAAAATTAATTTTTCCCCAAAAGGATCATAAAAACATAATAAACTTAAAAGATTACAATAGTGTGAAGATAAGAGAAAAAAGAATAAAACCAATAATTGCTGAACACATTGACAAAAAGCCGTTAGGGGGCAGTCCCCTTTGGCCTAAAAGTATACATACAAATAAATGTTCAATCAACCACACCCAAAGTTCAGTTTTGTGCAACTTGTGGTCTGGAGGCTTCTTCATGGTGGCTTCTCCAACAGTTCAGTTCTGGATTCAGAGAGGTAGCATCTTCTTTACCTAAAATTCTTCTCAAAAGGAATTTAAACTTTGCAATTTAAATGATTTTTTTTTTACATTCCCCTGTGTTGTGGGTGATTGAAAGATTCAGAATCAATTAGGGATGCATGGCTGAGGTATGAGGTGTATGAATCAATTGGCAAGAGATATTAAAAAGACAGCAGAAAATCAAAAAGAAAAATCTCTGGATGAAAATATAGACTATCAAAGTCTTATGTGTAAAAATTCCAAGTAGAAGAAAAATAAATCTGAAACAGGTCCTTGAATCAGGGCCCAATCAAAATGATCTAAGTAATGATGCATTTACCCAGTCAGTGCCAGGACTACAGAAAAGTACCACACTGTGAGAGGCAGAAAAAGGGACCAGATTATAGGAGCCAGGGTTTCTGGGATACTCGTCTCTGAGTATCTTCAGGGTGAGTGTGGATACAAGGAAAGCCTATGTCTTAACACATGTTAAACATATTAACGTCGAGTCTTCACACTAGGTTCAAGACCTTTGTATTGGCCTAGAAGTGCATCAATCCATCCTAGATTGGCCTTTCTTTGGCCCTATGAAATGGCTCTTGTGTGTATCTCTTGTCCTGGAATTAGACAGAATCATTAAGCAAAGTCCCATAATTTATTTAAATAATTAGTGACATCATTTTTATAGTCACAAGCCTTTTAGGGCATGTATTAGCAAATGTATCTTAAACGTAAACATCAAAAGGTTAAAGAAAATCTTAATACTGGTGACATGTGCTTCAAATATAAAAAGGAGAGAAAAAAATAATAAAAAAAACTGAAAAAGTATATTGCACATGCAAGAAAAATATAATAATAAAAGAGCTTAAAAAATTCAAAAAATATAGCTTACAATCATTGACACTCTGTGTCAGCTAAGAAAATATAAAATACAAGGCTTTCTCACAAAAAATGAGATCCATTTCCTCTTAATATCTGGCCATGATCACTGTGAGTAAGAAGGCAAATGATTTGAACAAGGTTAACAATTTTTTCATCTTTAAAAATACAGTAGTACAAATATGTAGATATCAAAATCCCCAAAATTATCAATAGCCCAATTAATTACAATAGCAAACAAACACACTTTCATATTTCACATAAGTTGCTGTATGACATTTTTAAAACCTATGAATTGATGGACATTTGTCACAATTTTTACAAACAGAGCAATCCTTCAACCTTGGTATTTAAACACATTTTTTAAAACAAAGTAAAACTTATCTTTGGTTTAGAACATAAGAAATCTAAATATCATTCTGGTAGAAATAAAATAGTGAGCTGAAGAGCATAAATAAAGGGGTGCTCCTTTTTCTTGGAGGCTTATAGGGATACAAATGCCCTGAGATTAACTGCCCAACTTCCATTCACATGTGGGAAGGTTGGGGGTTTATAAAATGTATTTCACTTAAGCTAATGGGCCTTACCTCATGGTAGAGGCAGGCAAAAATAACCAGATTGTTAAAAAAAATTCCAAAAATCATTTTTAAAAAACCCTTAAAATCAAATCATTTGAGGTATTTAGCACATTAAATTTTTCCAAGGTTGTTAATACAATTATAACCAGTTCTGAAGTTTATCTATCCTCAGCAAAATAGAAAAAAGCTATTTTTTCATATATGGGCGTATTCACAATAATATTTGTTCAACACAGTAATAGGGGAAAAACAACAGAATTTCAAAACTCAGTATATTCAAATTCAATCAACCTTCATTTCAAGCAGAATAATATTGAATCCAGTAATATATGAACATAAAATCACAAAGTTAAACCTTAAACAAAAAATGCAATAGAATACAGAGATTTTTATAAACCATTGGAGTCTGAAATGCTTCAAATTATAGCCTTTAGTCTCTTCAAAGCTCCTTGTTTTTTTTTTTAATTATCCATTTAAATGTCTATTGTCCGAAGGTAGAGTAGTAAAGGCTAGGCTATGGGGTTCAAGGGATCCGTCCAGGGCCCCATAGCTGGGAAGCATCGGAGGCCAGATTTTAACTAGAGACCTCCCGTCTCTGGGCCTGGCTTCCAGTTCACTGAGCCACCCATTTTCCTCCCCAAAGTTAAAATTGAATCTTTGGGCTGAGTCTGCTCCCAGACAGGCAGGTAAAATCAATGAAATTGCCAGAAGAGTCAAAAATCCTTTTAAACCCATTGCTTTTTAGGTTTCTGTTTGAAAAGTTCTGTTTCTTCTCTCTAGTCTTTTCTCTCTTTCCCCTCTCTGATACCCCTGTGGCCAGTACCCCCATCCACGTGGAGGCTTAGCCTAAGGGAAAATTACCCGGTCTCCTTTCCCTCTCGTCTCTTCCCTCCGCCCACGTGGCCAATACTGTTACCAGCTGGTCACAATGAGTCCTGAGTGATCTGCTCCATGGATCTGGGTGATGAGCCGTCTGGGGTTGTGCTCGAGGGTCTGGGGAGCAGAAATAGGCAGGCAGCTGGCCTGTGAGAGGCCAGGAGCAGCAGCGGCTGTGGGGGTGGGCAAGACCGGGACCAGGTACCAGGTGAGGATGATTTGGGCTGCAGGCTGCAGGCAGGAAGCGGCGGGGCTGAGCCAGGAGGGGTGGGCAGCAGGTCAGGAGCCTGTAGCAGCTTTGTGAGGGTATAAAACCTTGGCCAGAGAGATATGGCTCAAAAAAAATTTTTTTTTTGGTACTAGATATTAAAAGTTGAACTAAAGATCAGAAAATAATTCTGAAGATTGAGTTTTTTTTTTCCCATTAGGTCGCCAAACTGTAAAGATTAAAATTTAGGGGAGACGGGGAGACTGAGGCAGGTAGAAATTAGTTTCTCTCTGCAAGGAGTATTATATTTTTTTAGGGGTTTACTAAAGGTTAACGATTAAAGAATATACAAGTAAGAAACATGTTCCTAGGCCAGAGGCCTAGACAAAATAACCTCACATCACGCAAGAGACAGCCTGCTCTAGAACAGAAGTCCAAAAAAAGCCAAGAGAGAGAGAGAGCACCTCAGAAGCCTTTGAATTAGCTGAAATACCTTCTCAATTTCGGCCCAGGTGAGATTACAAGGCATTCTGGGGAAGTGGAGCAAAGGATCGTGGGGATTATAGTCCTGTATTCGAGTCTATTTTTACAACCCCAGAGAGATAATGGACAAAAAGACTTGTACAAAAATATTCATAGCTGTGCTCTTTGTGGTGGCCAAAAACTGGAAAACGTATGGATGCCCATCAATTGGGGAATGGCAGAGCAAATTGTGGTATATGTTGGTGATGGAATACTATTGTGCTAAAAGGAATAATAAAGTGGAGGAGTTCCATGGAGACTGGAACAACCTCCAGGAAGTGATGTAGAGCGAGAGGAGCAGAACCAAGAGAACATTGTACACAGAGACTAATACACTGTGGTATAATCGAACGTAATGGACTTCTCCATTAGTGGCGGTGTAATGTCCCTGAACAATCTGCAGGGATCTAGGAGAAAAAAACACTATTCATAAGCAAAGGATAAACTATGGGAGTGGAAACACCGAGGAAAAGCAACTGCCTGAATACAGCGGTTGAGGGGACATGACAGAGGAGAGACTGTAAATGAACACTCTAATGCAAATTTTATCAACATAGCAATGGGTTCAAATCAAGAAAACATGTAATGCCCAGTGGATTTATGCGTCGGCTATGGGGGGTGGGGGGAAGGAAAAGAAAATGATCTATGTCTTTAATGAATAATGCTTGGAAATGATCAAATAAAATATAAAAAAATTAAATTTATATCTCTCTAATAATAAAAATATTATAATTTATGAGGTTCATTAAGGATTTTTAGAAATCAAGGAATAAAGAGGATACAAAATAAAAACCAAGTGCCCATGGCTGGTTAGCCATGTCAGCCATCCCCACCTTACCACTGTCTCTGCTGATGCCACATCATTGAAGAAGGGAGGATATGGGAGGTATTACTGCCAGTTAAATACCAAAAACATGATCTTGCCCACATGGAGACACAAGAGAGATTATAGGGACTCCTGTGAAATATCAAGGATTTCTGGGTAATGAGGTCTAGGGTTCAAAATCTCTATACATATTTCTACTACCACAATTCTTTATTCCCTTTGTCTGTTTTGAGTTAACAATTACTTAAGTACCCCTACTTAGTATCTCACTAGATAGTGAAGACATAATTAACTCTCCTTTGTCTACTTTTTAATTGAATCAACAAAAGTACACCCTACTTAGCACTAGGTGGAGGAGCTCCGTACCCTTTCAAATCAAGCTGCCAGAAAACGAGAATTCACACCTCAATCAGCCAGGAATCTACGAACCCTTTTGATGACTAATCACCTTTCCAGAAGGTGAGAAGTGGTTCCCACAAACCGCTGGGCAATTTGGAAGCAGTGATTGGCCCTTGTGAGGAGGGAAAAGGACAAGAAGCCACTATAAAAGGCCCTGAATTTCTGGGGCTAAGAGGATCGACTTCAAGAAGGAAGTCAGCCTCAAAAAGATAAGCTCAAGGAAGAAAGTTGGCCTCAGGAGTCATCGTCAGCTTGAGTCATAGTCTTGAACTACCTCTTGGAGGGAACTTGAGAGAGTGGATAGTTGGTTTTCCCTTCCTGTCTTCTGGAGAGAGTTTAATTCTGGTTGAAGGTCAACAAGTCTTGGCTGAGTCGAGCACTGGAGCAATATTTAGTTTGATAGGCTTTTTAAAAAAAATAGAAATCTTCTCATTTCTTTGTTTTCACTCTTTCCATCTCTTTTTTAAATAAAATCTATTAAAGTCATTACATCTTTGAGCAATAATACTTTGAATCAGCTACCATAATTATTATTTATAATCTTCATATATTTTAGCCAAACCATTTATTTTTAATCCCTACAACATACATACACATATAAAAATATTTACTTAATATTTATATATTCCTTCAAACTCACCTATTAGCCAAATATAAAATCCCCTTTGAAGTGAGTATAAAAACCTTGAAGATTTACTTTACAAAGGATATAAATTTTCCTTTGATGTTGCCTTACAGGAATATATGAAATCCTCTTCTGAGATAAGAATTGTACCCAAAGATCTAATTTTTATACATACTGTAATATTTCAAGTATATTTAAATACCTTTTATTCATGTTACTATGAATTTTAAGTACTAAGTTATGTAATGTTGCACATTATGTTATGAGCTGTTCCTAGATGATACTAATCATTTTTAAACTAGACAATTTTCCCTATTCTAGTATAGCAATGTGTTCTTAGTGTATTATGTAAATCAGTGCATTATTCTTATAATAGTGTCTGTAGGTATTCTGCTCTTCTTCCATTGTCATTGTGAGCAGTTTTTGTCACCTTGATCATTGTCTCCTCATCCTTGATTGAGCTCTTCACCCTCAGACATCTTAAAACTAATGTTCAATTCTTCACCTCCTTTCACCTTCTTGTCATGTTGACAGTGAATCCAAAATGTCTTCTCTTCAACTTCTATAGCAGTGGGTGATGTTAATAAAACTTCATAAGGACCTTCCCAAGCTGATTGTGTTGCATTTGTTCTGCTAAAGTTTTTGATATATATGGGAATCACCTGGGTGTGTAAAATCCATTGATCCTGTTTGTACTAACGACCCCATTTCTTGTAAATCTTTGACCCTGTGTTGAAATTACCTTATGTATTCATCTAGTTTTACATCTCCTCCCAGCATAGTTGTAAAAACTGGAGTAAATGTGTTTTTTCCTGCATAGGGGCATGTCTATATAGGATTTCACATGGTAAAATGTGTAAGTCACCGCTAGGCCTAGTTCTTAAATAGAATAAAGCTAATAATAGCACATCAGGCCATTTTAAATGAGTTTCTGTGCACAGCTTTCTAATCATTGATTTCACTTCCCTACTCATTCTTTCAACCTTGCCAGAATTCTCAGGATAGTAAGGGACATGGATCTTCGGTGTTATTCCTAAAGTTTCATAAATTTGTTTTAATACTGAGTCCATAAAATGTGCACCTCTGTCTGAATTGTCTTCCCTAGTATACCAAATCTAGGTATGATCTCCCTTAAATAGTACCTTTGCTACAAAGCTTGGTTGTGTTTTTGTTATATGGAAAAACATCGGGCCATCTTGTTATCTGATCCACAGTTGCCAAGCATTATTTGTAATTCCCTGCTTTAGGCATGTAATATAATTTATCTGTAAGTTTTCAAAGGGTATATAAGCTAGAGACTGTCCCCAAAAAGTTTTTTGTTTAAATATGTGCTGGACAAGATGAACAGACCTTTGAAACAATGCTGGTAATACAAGTTGCAACCCACATTTTCTTCACTGTATCTATTATTGCCTGTGTACCAAAGTGACCTTTTGCATCTCTGGCTTGGCAGATTTGATTATAAAATGTTTTGGGGAGAATAGGCTTTTCTACTGAGGCAATCCACACATTGTTGTCTTGGTTGGCTTTAAAATTGTTCTCTTTGTGTATGTTTTTTCTAAATCTGTTTCACTAATTACAGAGAGGTTTAATATGAGTTCTGGACCTTGCTCTGCAGAAAATTTATCAGTGACATGTTCTCTATGATTTCATCATGCGACAAAATCATTATTGTGAGTATGGGCCTTGCAATGAACTACAAGTTGTTTAGGAAGATGCCAAGCTTGCAGTAGCTCATGAATTATTTCTGCTTTGGCAATAGTTGTTCCAGCAGATGTTAATAATCCACACTGAAGCCATAAAAAGCCAATTGAGTGACAGGTGCTAAATGCACATTTTGAGTCAGTTTGTATTATTTCAGTCTGATCTTTTGAAGTAATAGAAGCTTGTTTTAATTCTGTTAATTCTGCTTCTTGGGCACTCACATTTCTAGGCAACAAATCAAACCACAGAGTCTCAAATTCAGTCACTACTGCTGCACCGGTGTATCTTGTGCCTTCCTTCATATAGGATGAGCCATCTGTTAAAAATTATCAAATTCGGGTTTGTTAGGGGTGTAACATAGAGATGTTCTCAAGGTCTTTCTGCTAGCTGAACTACTTCTGTCTCACAGTCTTGTAAAGGCTCTCATGTTTTGGTAAATAAGGTAAAAAAGTTGCAGGATTTAAACTGTTGCATCTTTTAAGTGTAATATTGACGTTCTCTAATAAAGTGATCTCATATTTTGTTAGCCACTATTCTGAAAAGGCTTGAATTCTGTGTTTTAACATTAATGCTTCAACTTCATGTGGACACATGACAGTCAAAGGACATCCTAATACAAGGTCAGCTGCTTTTGTCACTAACAAGGCTGTTGCTGTGACACCCCGGAGACATGGGGGTGCTCCTGATGCAATGGGATCTAGTTGGGATGAGTAATAAGCTATAGGCCGTTGGAGTGGTCCTAAATGTTGGGTGAGCATATCAGATGCTATACCTCTCCTTTCATTCATGTATATGTAAGACAAAAGCTTTTTTGTAGTCAGGAATTCCAAGAACAGGTGAAGATAAAATAGCTTCTTTTAATTTAGTGATGGCCTACAAATGTTCTGGCATTAGTTTCAGTGGCTCTTTAATAATATCTTGTTAGTTCAGTTAATGGCTTTGTAATCTCCCCATTTCTTGTAATCCGCAACCTACAAAATCCTGTGGTACCCAGTATTTCTTTGAGTTCTTTCTCGGTCTTTGGAGCACTACGTTTTATCTGCTAATCTTTTCTGTGAAATATATCTGGACCGTTCTGATAACACAAATCATAGATATTCTACCATGGGTAGACACCATTGCACTTCGAACTTTGAGATCTTGTGTCTGCTCTTATACAATTCAATCAAAGTATGTTTGCTCTTGTAAGGGTTAAAATTAAGGGTTTGACTAAAATATATGATTCAAAGTATTATTGCTCAAAGTCAAAGTGATCTTTAATAGCTTTTATTTACAAAAGAGGTTGAAAGAGTGAAAATAGATAAATATAGAAGGGTAGAGAAAACATTAACCTACTCAGCCAGGAATTGTTGACCTTCAACTGAATTCTCTCCAGAAGACAGGAAGGGAAAGCCAGAGTTTTCCACTCACCCAAATTCTCTTCAAGAGATAGGTCAAGACAATGACTCAATCTGAAGGTGATTCCTGAGGCCATCTTCCTTCTTGAAGTCAACTTCCTCTTAGCCTCAGAAATTCAGGACCTTTTATAGTAGCTCCTTGTCACCTTCCCTCTTCACAGTGGCTAATCACAGCTTCCCAATTGTCTAGTACAGCCCTTATGCTGTTTAACATTAACTAATTCATGGTCAAGGTTCATCATTGGAACCTCTCTCAATGGGAAAAAGCTACACACATTCTTCTCTAGTTCTGCCATTTCTAATTGATTTGCAAAATCTAATTGAATTGTGCTCTCTTTTTTATCAGTACAATTTTTCACTGTCTCATACTTCTGTATTCTAGACTACAGGTAATTAGCTTTTAAAATTATTTCATTAAATCTTATTTGCTATAGTTTCTTTTTTCTTTTTTTAATTTAATTTAATTTAATTTTTTAAATAATATTTTATTTGGTCATTTCAAAACATTATTCATTGGAGGCAAATGTCATTTTCTTTTCCTCTTACCCTCCCCCCCCCCCCATAGCCAATGTGTGATTCTACTGGGTTTCACATGTGTTCTTGATTCAAACCCATTTCGATGTTGTTGGTATTTGCATTAGAATGTTCATTTAGAGTCTCTCCTCAGACATGTCCCCTTAACCCCTGTAATAAAACAGTTGCTTTTCCTCGGTGTTTTTACTTCCACAGTTTGTCCTCTAATTGTGGATAATGTTTTTACTCCTAGATGCCTGCAGATTGTTCAGGGACATTGCATTGACACTAATGGAGAAGTCCATTATGTTCAATTGTACCACAGTGTATCAGTCTCTGTGTAGAATGTTTTCCTGGTTCTACTCCTTTCACTCTGCATCACTTCCTGGAGGTTGTTCCAGTCTCCATGAAATTCCTCCACTTTATTATTCCTTTTAGCACAATAGTATTCCATCACCAACATATAACACAATTTGTTCAGCCATTCTCCAATTGAAAGGCATCCCCTCATTTTCCAATTTTTGGCCACCACAAAGAGCGCAGCTATAAATATTCTTATAAAAGTCTTTTTCCTTATTATCTCTTTGGGTTACAAACCCAGCAGTGCTATGCCTGGATCAAAGGGCAGACAGTCTATTATCGACCTTTGGGCATTGTTCTAAATTTCCATACAGATTGTTTGGATCAATTCACAACTCCACCAGCAATGAATTAGTGTCCCTACTTTGACACATCCCCTCCAGCATTCACTACTTTCCTTTGCTGTCATGTTAGCCAATCAACTAGGTGTGAGGTGATACCTCAGAGTTGTTTTGATTTGCATCTCTCTGATTATAAGAGATTTAGAACACTTTTTCATGTGCTTATTAATAGTTTTGATTTCTTTATCTGAAAACTGCCTACTCGTGTCCCTTGCCCATTTATCAATTGGAGAATAGCTTGATTTTTTGTACAATTGATTTAGCTCTTTGTAAATTTGAGTGATTACCCCTTTGTCAGAGGTTTTTATGAAGATTGTTTCCCAATTTGTTGCTTCCCTTCTGATTTTAGTTACATTGGTTTTGTTTGTACAAAAGCTTTTTAATTTGATGTAGTCAAAATTATTTATTTTACATTTTGTGACTCTTTCTAAGTCTTTGTTGATTTTAAAGTCTTTCCCTTCCCAAAGGTCTGACATGTGTACTATTCTGTGTTTGTCTAATTTACTTATAGTTTCCTTCTTTATGTTCAAGTCATTCACCCATTTTGAATTTCTCTTGGTGTAGGGTGTGAGGTGTTGAACCAAACCTAATCTCTCCCACACTGCCTTCCAATTTTCCCAGCAGTTTTTATCAAATACTGGATTTTTGTCTCAAAAGCTGGGATCTTTGGGTTTATCATATACTGTCTTGCTGAGATCACTTGCCCCAAGTTTATTCCACTGATATTCCTTTCTGTCTCTTAGCCAGTACCAAATTATTTTGATGACTGCTTCTTTGTAATATAGTTTGAGATCTGGGACTGCAAGGCCCCATTCTTTTGTATTTTTTTTTTCATTATTTCCCTGGATATCATTGATCCTTTGTTCTTCCAAATGAACTTTGTTATTTTTGTCTAAATCAGTAAAGAAAATTTTTGGAAGTTAAATGGGTATGGCACTAAATAGATAAATAAGTTTGGGTAGGATGTTCATTTTTATTATATTGGCTCGTCCTCCCCATGAGCAGTTAATGATTTTCCAATTGCTTAAGTCTAGTTTTAGTTGTGTGGAGAGTGTTTCATAGTTGTGTTCATTTAGTTCCTGTGTTTGTCTTGGGAGATAGATTCCTAGTCATTTTATTTTGTCTAAGGTGATTTTGAATGGGATTTCTCTTTCTACTTTTTGCTGCTGAGCTGTGATGGAAATGTATAGAAATGCTGATTATTTCAATTAGCTTTTTTGTTGAATCTCTAGGATTCTTTAAGTAGACCATCATGTCATCTGCAAAGAGTGATAACTTGGTCTTCTCCTTGCCTATTTTGATGCCTTCAATTTCTTTTTCTTCTCTAATTGCTACTGCTATTGTTTCTAGTACAATGTCAAATAATAGAGGTGATAATGGGCATCCTTGTTTCACTCCTGATCTTATTGGAAATGCATCTAGTTTATCCCCATTGCAGATGATATTAGCTGAAGGTTTTAGATATATACTGTTTATTATTTTTAGGAATGACCCTTCTATTCCTATGCTTTCTAGTGTTTTTAATAGGAATGGGTGTTGCATTTTATCAAAGGCTTTTTCTTCATCTATTGAAATAATCATGTGGTTTTTGTTGGCTTCCTTGTTGATATGGTCAATTATGTGGATGGTTTTCCTAATATTGAACCAGCTCTGCATCCCTGGTATAAATCCTACTTGATCATGGTGGATGACCCTCCTGATCACTTGCTGGAGTCTTTTTGCTTATATCCTATTTAAGATTTTTGTATTTATATTCATTAGGGAGATTGGTCTATAATTTTCTTTCTCTGTTTTTGACCTGCCTGGTTTTGGAATCAGTACCATGTTTGTGTCACAAAAGGAGTTTGGTAGAACTCCCTCTTTGCTTATTATGTCAAATAGTTTGTATAGTATTGGGATTAACTGTTCTTTGAATGTTTGATAGAATTCACTTGTGAATCCATCAGGCCCTGGGGATTTTTCCTTAGGGAGTTCTTTGATGGCCTTTTGTATTTCATTTTCTGATATGGGATTATTTAAGAATTCTATTTCTTCTTCTGTTTGTCTAGACAGTTTATATTTTTGTAAGTATTCGTCTATATCGCCTAGATTGGTATATTTATTGCCATATATTTGGGCAAAGTAATTTTTAATGATTGACTTAATTTCCTCTTCATTGGAGGTGATGTCCCCCTTTTCATCTTTGAAGCTGTTAATTTTCTTTTCATCTTAACTTTTTAAAATTAGATTGACCAGTACTTTGTCTATTTTGTTTGTTTTTTCAAAGTACCAGCTTCTAGTCTTATTTATTAGTTTAATTGTTCTATCACTTTCAATTTTATTAAGTTCTCCCTTAATTTTTATGATCTCTAGTTTGGTTTTCTTCTGGGGGGTTTTAATTTGTTCACTTTCAAGTTTTTTTTATTTGCATTTCCAATTCATTGATCTCTTCCCTTCCTAATTTGTTAATATATGCACTCAGGGACAAGAATTTTCCTCTGAGTACTGCTTTGGCTGCATCCCATAACGTTTGAAAGCATGTCTCACCGTTGTCATTTTCCTCGATGAAATTATTGTTTCTATGATTTGTTCTCTAACTAACCGATTTTGAAGTATCATATTATTTATTTTCCAATTAAATTTTGATTTTGATGTACCCTTACCTATCATTATTTTTATTGCCTTATGTCTGAAAAGTTTGCATTTATTAGTTCTGTTTTTCTGCATTTGTATACCATGTTTCTGTGACCTAATGTATGGTCAATCTTTGTGAATGTGCCATGTGGTGCTGAGAAGGTGTATTCTTTTTTGTCCCTATTTATTTTTCTCCATACTTCTATTAACTCTAATTTTTCTAAGATTTCATTCACTTCTTTTACCTCTTATTTATTTTTTATTTGATTTATCTAAATTTGATAGTGTTTGGTTCACATCTCCCACTAATATGGTTTTACTGTCTATTTCTTCCTTCAATTCTTCTAGTTTCTCCAGTAGAAATTTGGGTGCTATACTATTTGGTGCATACATGTTGATTAGTGATATTTCCTCATTATCTAAAGTCCCTTTTAACAAAATATAGTTACCTCCCCTATCCCTTTTAATCAGGTATATTTTTGCTTTGGCTTTGTCAGATATCATGATTGCAATTCCTGCCTTCTTTCTATCAGTTGAGGCCGAGAAGGTCTTACTCCATCCTTTAATTCTAACCATGTGAGTGTCTACCCACCTCATGTGTGTTTCTTGAAGACAACATATGGTAGGGCTTTGGATTCTAATCCATTTTGCTATTTGTCTACGTTTTATGGGTGAGTTCATCCCATTCACATTCAAAGTTATGATTGTCCCTGGCATTTTGATATCCTTCCCTAATTCTGACCTGTCTTCTTTAGGTATAACCTTTTAAGCCAGTGATTTACTTTAAATCAGTCCCCCTAGTCTCCTCCCTTATATGTTTCCCTTTCTAGCCCTTCCCTTTTTGTTCCCTCCCCCTTCCCCCTCTCCTTCCCTCCCTTTTTGTGTTCCTCCCCCTCTACCCTCCTTGTTTTTTCCCTTCTCTCTTACCCTGTTGGATAAGATAGAATTTAAGATCCCAGTGGATTAGGATGCTCTTCCCTCTCAGAGTTGATTTCACTGAGAGTAAGATTTATGTAATAACTCTCTTCCTTCCTTCTTATAGGAGAATTCTTCCCGTCCCCTTCACTTGTGTATCTTTGTATGAGAAAGATTATTCTATTTAGTTTTTTCCCCCTATTTCTTGGAGTATATCTTAGTACCATCAATGATTCCCCCCTCCCTTTTTCTTTCTATACCCCCCTTTCTCCATGTCATCTTGATGCCCCAAACATTCCCTGTGTGTGATTCTTCTTACTACTCTAATGATGCATTCAACTTTTGAGAGTTATACATTACATTTTCCCCACATATTAATATATATGTATATATGTATATATATATGTATAAATTGATATAAATATAGTCCTTATAGAAGAGAGTTTGAATAAAAGAAAAAGATAACGTTTTCTCTCCTTTTCCCTTTCCTTCATATTTACCTTTTCAGGTATTCCTTGGTCTTTGTGTTTGGATGTCAAATTTTCCACAGAGCTCTGGTCTTTTCTTTGCAAAAACTTGCAAATCTTCTATTTTGTTGAATGCCCATACTTTTCCCTGGAAGTATATATTCAGTTTTGATGGATAGCTATTTCTTGGTTGAAGACCCTGCTCTCTTACCTTTCTGAAAATCATTTTCCATGCCTTACAGTCATTCAGAATGGAAATTTCAAGGTCTTGTATGACCCTGATTGGCATTCCGTTATATCTAAATAATCTTTTTCTGGCTTCTTGTAAGATTTTTTCTTTTGCTTGAAAGCTTAGGAATTTGGCGATTACATTCCTGGGAGTTGTCTTTTGGGGATTTCGTGTAGAGGGTGTTCTGTGAACTCTTTCATTGCCTATATTGCCCCCTTGTTCTAGAATCTCTGGGCAGTTTTCTTCGATGATATCTTGTTTTATGATGTTGAGAATACTATTTATTTCTGGATTTTTTGGTAGGCCAATTATTCTCAGATTTTCTTCTCCTTTCTCAATTTTCCAGGTCTATCACCTTGTCTGTGAGATATTTTATGTTCACTTCTAATTTCTTGGTCTTTTGGCTTCGCTTTATTAATACTTGCTCTTTTGTAAGATCATTGTCTTCCAGTTGCCTTATTCTGACCTTTAAAGCCTGGTTTTACTTTTCAGTTTGGTCAAGCTGTTTCTGTAGTTGCATTTTTTCATGCTTCAGATTGTTGAGTTCCTTTTGCATTATTTCTCACTTTTCCTGCCAGAAGGCTTCCATCTTTTTTATAATTTCCTATTTAAATTCTTCAAGAGTTTGTGGAGAGTTTCCATTTCCTTTGGAAGGTTTTGGAGCATTTGCTTATGTTTCCTCTTCTATCTCTTCTGTATTTTGTATTTTTGCTCCTTAAAATGTGCCCAAAGTCACCCCCTTCTTCTTGTTTTTCTTGGTGTCTGGAGTCTTTTGCATTTCTGTACTGTTTGCCATCTCTATCTGAGTGAGGATGACTGGCTCTTAGTGTATCTGTCTGATGGTTTGAGGCTTTAGCCCCAGGCAAATTGTCCATTCTCTGCAGCTTCTCTGTCTTCCCGGGGAAGCCCAGTGTCTGCCCTCCCCTGCCTGTCGGCTTTTCGGGTTTTTCTGCTCTCAGTTCCCTCCAGTTGCTTCTCTGTCTTATTTCCACACTCTGAGCCTGACACAGCACGGTCTGCAAGGTACCTCAGTGCCTTTGCTGGCCCTGAGGTTTCTGTTCTTTCAGAAGACCCTGCACTTTAAGGGGGGAGGGGTCCTAGCCTCCCTGAGCTCTGAGGGCTCCATATGGGATTAAGTTCAGCTGGGTTGGGCTGGATGTGCCCTGAAGCAAAAAAAAAACCTCTGCTGCAGTCTGTGTTGGATACCCTGAGCCTGGCCCAGGTTACTTTCAAGGTATGCCCTTCAGAGCAACCCCTTTGCCGGCTCTGTGGTTTCTGTCCTTTCAGAAGCTCTGAGGATTCCTGATGGGATTAGGTTCAGCAGGACTTCACTGGCTGTGCCCTGAAGCAGGAACTTCCGGTGAGACTCAGATGGAAGGACTCAGCCAGGGGGCTATAGGCTCCCCCCATCTCTCTCTTTTTTCCTGCTGTCTATGTTGGGCACCCCCGAGACTGGCTCAGGTTGCTTTCAAGATGCACCATTCAGAATAGCCGGGCCTGAGGCCATTTTGCCAGTCTCTTTTGAGGTTCCTGCTGCTGCCATGGGCTCAGTGCTCTGGGTTTGGGGGGATGGGTGCTGGGACCTTCATTCTGCCTTCCCCTTAGATTTGAGTGATCTAGGATTCGGCTTTTGGGGAGCGTACCTTTTGATCTGAGTCCAGAAGTTGGGTTCCCCGGGTCTGTCCTGTTGTTCAGTTTGAATTTTGGTGTCCTAGGAGCATTCAGTTTGTGATTGGTAAGGAAGGGTTTTCAGAGGTCTGAACTTTTGCTGCCCCTAAGCTGCCATTTTGACTGGAAGTCCCCTGATATAGTATCAGTTCTTTAAATTGGTTCAAGATGTAGGGAGAGTACTATCTTCAAGGGTAAGAATAATAGGATTAGTCCCTCTACTAATGGTATATAGGTCAAAAAATTCAATAATGTAATGGTAAGCAGTCCCATCACGAGGTTAAGGAATGCTATACCCTTACTATAAGAAGGCATAGTCTAGTAAAAAAAAAATTGGATACAGCTCTCATGTACATGGTGTTGTAAAACCACATTGTTCACTGAAGCCACTGCTTGTAAAAGCAGGATTCTAGGCTGTGGGTTTGGCTAGCTGGCTCTTTAACACCTTTTAGAATGATAGTGAAGGGGGAAAAATTGCCTTTTAAAAAGTCCTTACTGTATCTGTTGTGGATACTATTATCAATTCTTTAGGCTCCTCCATTTAGCTCACCAAAAATGTTGCAAATAGTAATGTTAATATAGAAATGTTAAGGGGGGAAATTGGATATAGTATATTTACTGCTTGTAATAGATTGGGCAAGTGCCTAATAAATAACTTGTGGCTACTGAACTTCCATGTAACTGTTATGGGCCTATGATGTAAGGAATTGAATTTTATTTTTGAACTAAATATATGAGAATTCTAAGGTAATACTGTGGTCATTGATTTTAAAATTAATACAGCTCAAGTCAAAATGACTTTTAGTAGCTTGTATTTACAAAGAGGTAGAGAGAGTGACAGTAGAGAAATGAAATAGAGGATAGAGTAAGAATTCTAGCGTATCACCCTAAATGCTGTTCCAGTCCTTGGCTCCACCCATGAAGTACTTGTTAAGCTCTTAGCTGGAGAACCTGGTGGTGAATTAAGCAAGTGTTCAACCTATGGGGACTCCTCCATGAAGGGGATGCCTCTCCTGAACTAATCTCTCCAGAAGCCAGGATAGGAAGGGTCAGCTTTTCACTCACCAGGAGAAGCTCCAGGAGCAGTCTTACCAGAAACAGTCCCATGAGCCAGAGTCTGAGGTCCAAGTGAAGCCAAAGACTGTAGTCCCAAGTTGAAATCCTGAAGGAGAAGATCTTCCAACTCGTAAATTCAGGATGATGACCTCTTGGACAGGAAGTTCATCTTTTATAGTTCATTTTTTTAAGTCACTTCCTGTCCATTCCTCCACTTTATGGGGACCAGTTGCAGTCTAAATTTGCTTAGCACCACCCACGGGGGCAGTGTTTGGAGGGTCCACCTGTAGTCCTATGAAGGTATAAATTATTATCAAAGAATTCACAAATTTCTCACTGATTGAGTTGAAAGGGCAGAGCTCCCTAAGTGGTTTATGAACTCCCCTACCTAGTGCCAAGTAGAGGTGTTCAAGATTTGGTTGATTAAATTTAAAAATAGGCAAGGGGAGAGTCAATCCCATCTTCACAACACAAGGATAAGTGCTAGAGATAGTAGTAAAAAACATTCTATTAAATATTAGAATATGTTTGAGGAAAGGTAAGGAATGGTAACAAAGGTTTGATTCCCTAGTCTTAAAGGAGTCTAAGCTTTTTCCCACACCACTAACCTGCAAAGGCTTGCTTCCTGCTCAAGGAATTGGAGCATCCTTAAAACTATCAATAAAAACCCAGGGTCTATACTAAATAAGCGGTACTAATTACTAATCCTATCAGTTATATAAGTAAGTTATCTCTTTCAGCTTTAAATCATTTTGGTTATTCACTCTTTCTGCCCACTGCTAGCCCTTCTGGGCTTAGCTAGGCTTTTTGGCCTAAGCAGGCCACAAAATGGCTTGGCCCTCTCAGCAGCCACACAAAAGAAAAAGAGTCTTTCTCTTTTTCTTTTCTGTTGATTTCCCCCACAAATTTATTCCAGAAATTCTAACCTGTTCTTATTCTTCACCTGCCACTGGGTTTTTTCAGTGTTCCAGCGAACAGAAACACCAGCCTCCTCTTAGGAAAAAAACCTCCAGGAGTCTGTTGGCAGTTCAAAAACCCCAACTGATTCAGGCTACCCAGAATTCCAGTAGGCACCCTTCTCAAGATTCTGTCTGGCCTTTAAGAAACCTTACCCATTATTCTTTTCCCTGTCCTTAGCTTCTAAGATCCCAATTACTCCAAATGGTCCTCAGTAGCCCTATGACTTAATCCTAATAATATAATGAATTATTCTGATCCTTTGGAAAGAAATTATTTTGACCATTTACACTGGGAAAAATTTATGTAAATACTACCCAAATTATGATATACAGCTTGATAAGACCATTGTTTTATTCATTTACTATGCATAAAGTATATCTACCACTGGAATGATGGTAAACTGAATCCAGAATGAAGTAGGAAGAGATTAAATGCCATAAAAATTGAGAAATTGGTCAGTACTTTCAATGAATCTAATTTGCTGACTGCCACAAAAGCATATTTCTTTTTTTTTTTTTTAATATATTTTATTTGATCATTTCCAAGCATTATTCGTTAAAGACATAGATCATTTTCTTTTCCTCCCCCCCACCCCCATAGCCGACGCGTAAGTCCACTGGGCATTAGATGTTTTCTTGATTTGAACCCATTGCTTTGTTGATAGTATTTGCATTAGAGTGTTCATTTAAAGTCTATCCTCTGTCATGTCCCCTCAACCTCTGTATTCAGGCAGTTGCTTTTTCTCGGTGTTTCCACTCCCATAGTTTATCCTTTGCTTATGAATGGTGTTTTTTTTTCTCCTGGATCCCTGCAAGTTGTTCAGGGACATTACACCGCCCCTAATGGAGAAGTCCATTACGTTCGATGATACCACAGTGTATTAGTCTCTGTGTACAATGTTCTCCTGGTTCTGCTCCTCTCGCTCTGCATCACTTCCTGGAGGTTGTTCCAGTCTCCATGGAACTTCTCCACTTTATTATTCCTTTGAGCACAATAGTATTCCATCACCAACATATACCACAGTTTGTTCAGCCATTCCCCAATTGATGGGCATCCCCTCGTTTTCCAGTTTTGGGCCACCACAAAGAGCGCAGCTATGAATATTTTTGTACAAGTCTTTGTGTCCATTATCTCTTTGGGGTACAGACCCAGCAGTGCTATGGCTGGGTCAAAGAGTAGATATTCTTTTGTCGCCCTTTGGGCATAGTTCCAAATTGCCCTCCAGAATGGTTGGATCAGTTCACAGCTCCACCAGCAATGAATTAATGTCCCTACTTTGCCACATCCCCTCCAGCATTCATTACTTTCCTTTGCTGTTATGTTAGCCAATCTGCTAGGTGTGAGGTGATACCTCAGAGTTGTTTTGATTTGCATCTCTCTGATTATAAGAGATGTAGAACACTTCTTCATGTGCTTGTTAATAGTTTTGATTTCTTTATCTGAGAACTGCCTATCCATTTCCCTTGCCCATTTATCAATTGGAGAATGGCTTGATTTTTTGTACAATTGATTTAGCTCATTATAAATATGAGTAATTAAACCTTTGTCAGAGGTTTCTATGAAGATTTTTTCCCAATTTGTTGTTTTCCTTCTGATTTTAGTTATATTGGTTTTGTTTGTACAAAAGCTTTTTAGTTTGATGTAGTCAAAATTATTTATTTTACATTTTGTGATTCTTTCTATATCTTGCTTGGTTTTAAAGCCTTTCCCCTCCCAAAGGTCTGACATGTATACTATTCTGTGTTTACCCAATTTACTTATGGTTTCCTTCTTTATGTTTAAGTCACTCACCCATTTTGAATTTATCTTGGTGTAGGGTGTGAGGTGTTGATCTATTCCTAGTCTCTCCCACACTGTCTTCCAATTTTCCCAGCAGTTTTTATCGAATAGTGGATTTTTGTCCCAAAAGCTGGGATCTTTGGGTTTATCGTATACTGTCTTGCTGAGGTCGTTTTCCCCCAGTCTATTCCACTGATCTTCCTTTCGGTTTCTTAGCCAGTACCAAATTGTTTTGATGACTGCTGCTTTGTAATATAGTTTTAGGTCAGGGACTGCAAGGCCCCCATCATATGTGTTTTTTTTCATTATTTCCCTGGATATCCTTGATCTTTTGTTCTTCCAAATGAACTTTGTTATGGTTTTTTCTAAATCAGTGAAGAAGTATTTTGGTAGTTCAATGGGTATGGCACTAAATAGATAAATAAGTTTGGGTAGGATGGTCATTTTTATTATATTGGCTCGTCCTATCCATGAGCAGTTAATGTTTTTCCAATTGTTCAAGTCTAGTTTTAGTTGTGTGGCGAGTGTTTTGTAGTTGTGTTCATATAGTTCCTGTGTTTGTCTTGGGAGATAGATTCCTAGGTATTTTATTTTGTCTAAGGTGATTTTGAATGGGATTTCTCTTTCTAGTTCTTGCTGCTGAGCTGTGTTGGAGATATATAGAAAAGCTGATGATTTATGTGGGTTTATTTTGTATCCTGCCACTTTGCTAAAGTTGTTGATTATTTCAATTAGCTTTTTGGTTGAATCTCTAGGATTCTTTAAGTAGACCATCATGTCATCCGCAAAGAGTGATAACTTGGTCTCCTCCTTGCCTATTCTGATGCCTTCAATTTCTTTATCTTCTCTAATTGCTACTGCTAGTGTTTCTAGTACAATGTCAAATAGTAGAGGTGATAATGGGCATCCTTGTTTCACTCCTGATCTTATTGGGAATGCATCTAGTTTATCCCCATTGCAGATGATATTAGCTGTTGGTTTTAGATATATACTGTTTATTATTTTTAGGAATGACCCTTCTATTCCTATGCTTTCTAGTGTTTTTAATAGGAATGGGTGTTGTATTTTATCAAAGGCTTTTTCTGCATCTATTGAGATAATCATGTGGTTCTTGCTAGTTTGCTTGTTGATGTGGTCAATTATGTGGATGGTTTTCCTAATGTTGAACCAGCCCTGCATCCCTGGTATGAATCCTACTTGATCATGGTGAATGATCCTTCTGATCACTTGCTGGAGTCTTTTTGCTAGTATCCTATTTAAAATTTTTGCATCTATATTCATTAGGGAGATTGGTCTATAGTTTTCTTTCTCTGTTTTTGACCTGCCTGGTTTTGGAATCAGTACCATGTTTGTGTCGTAAAAGGAGTTTGGTAGAACTCCCTCTTTGCTTATTATGTCAAATAGTTTGTATAGTATTGGGGTTAACTGTTCTCTGAATGTTTGATAGAATTCACAGGTGAATCCATCAGGCCCTGGGGATTTTTTCTTAGGAAGTTCTTTGATGGCTTGATGGATTTCAATTTCTGATATGGGATTATTTAAGAATTCTATTTCCTCTTCTGTTAGTCTAGGCAGTTTGTATTTTTGTATATATTCATCCATTTCTCCTAAATTGGTGTATTTATTGCCATATAATTGGGCAAAGTAATTTCTAATGATTGCCTTAATTTCCTCCTCATTGGAGGTGCTGTCCCCCTTTTCATCTTTAATGCTGTGAATTTGCTTTTCTTCCTTCCTTTTTTTAATTAGATTGACCAGTACTTTGTCTATTTTGTTTGTTTTTTCAAAGTACCAGCTTCTTGTCTTATTTATTAAATCAATAGTTCTATCACTTTCGATTTTATTAATTTCTCCCTTAATTTTTAGGATTTCTAATTTGGTTTTCTGCTGGGGGTTTTTAATTTGATCGCTTTTGAGTTTTTTCAATTGCATTTCCAATTGATTGATCTCTGCTCTCCCTTGTTTGTTAATATGAGCTTTCAGGGATATGAATTTGCCTCTGATTACCGCTTTGGCTGCATCCCAAAAGGTTTGAAAGGATGTTTCGCCATTGTCATTTTCCTTGATGAAATTATTAATTGTTTCTATGATTTCTTCTTTAGCTAAACGGTTTTGGAGTATCATATTGTTTAATTTCCAATTGGTTTTAGATTTGGTTTTCCATGTACCATTACTAATCATTATTTTTATTGCCTTGTGATCTGAGAAGGCTGCATTCATTATTTCTGCTTTTTTGCATTTGTGTGCTATGTTTCTGTGACCTAATGTATGGTCAATTTTTGTGAATGAGCCATGTGGTGCTGAGAAGAAGGTGTATTCCTTTTTATCCCTATTTATTTTTCTCCATATGTCTATTAATTCTAATTTTTCTAAGATTTCATTCACTTCTTTTACCTCTTTCTTATTTATTTTTTGATTTGATTTGTCTAAATTTGATAATGGTTGGTTTAAGTCTCCCACTAGTATGGTTTTATTGTCTATTTCTTCCTTCAATTCTCCTAGTTTCTCCATTAGAAATTTGGGTGCTATATTATTTGGTGCATACATGTTGATTAATGATATTTCCTCATTGTCTAGAGTCCCTTTTAACAAAATATAATTACCTTCCCTATCCCTTTTGATCAGGTCTATTTTTGCATTGGCTTTATCAGATATCATGATTGCCACTCCTGCCTTCTTTCTATCAGTTGAGGCCCAGAAGGTCTTACTCCATCCTTTAATTCTGACCTTGTGGGTGTCAACCCGCCTCATGTGTGTTTCTTGAAGACAACATATGGTAGGGTTTTGGATTCTAATCCATTCAGCTATTCGTCTACGTTTTATGGGTGAGTTCATCCCATTCACGTTCAAAGTTATGATTGTCATTTGTGGACTCCCTGGCATTTTGATTGCCTTCCCTAATTCTAACCTTTTCTTCTTCGGCTCTACCTTTTAGTCCAGTGATTTACTTTGAATCAGTCCCCCTTGTCCCCTCCCTTGATGTTTCCCTTTTTAGTCCCTCCCTTTTTGTTCCCTCCCCCTCCCCCCTCTCTTTCCCTCCCTTTTTGTTCTCCCTCTCCCCCTCCCCCCCTTGGTTTTCCCTTCTCCTTACCCTTGTTGGGTAAGATAGAATTCAAGATCCCAATGGATCTGGATGTTTTTCCCTCTCAGAGTTGATTTCCCTGAGATTGAGGTTTAAGTAACCCCCCCCCCCTCTTCCTCTCCTTCTTATAGGAGTTTTCTTCCCCTCCCCTTCCCCTGTGAATCTTTGTGTGAGAACCATTATTCTATTTGGTCTTTCTTTACCCCCTATTTATACATTACATTTTCCCCACATATTAGTATACATAGATTGATATAAATGTAGTCCTTATAGAAGAGAGTTTGAGTAAAAGAAGATAACATTTTTCCCCTTTCCTTAATATTTACCTTTTCAGGTATTCCTTGCTCTTTGATTTTCGGTATCAAACTTTCCACAGAGCTCTGGTCTTTTCTTTGCAAAAAGTTGGAAGTCTTCTATTTTGTTGAATGCCCATACTTTCCCTTGGAAGTATATAGTCAGTTTTGCTGGGTAGCTGATTCTTGGTTGGAGACCCAGCTCTCTTGCCTTTCTGAAGATCATGTTCCATGCCTTACGATCATTCAGAGTAGAACTTGCAAGGTCTTGGGTGACCCTGATTGGCATTCCTTTATATCTAAATTGTCTTTTTCTGGCTTCCTGTAGGATTTTTTCTTTTGTTTGATAGCTTTGGAATTTGGCAATTACATTCCTGGGAGTTGTCTTTTGGGGGTTTAGTGTAGAAGGTGTTCTGTGAGCTCTGTCAGTGGCTGTATTGCCCCCTTGTTCTAGAATCTCTGGGCAATTTTCTTTGATTATATCTTGTATCACCATGTCCAGTTTGGTGTTTATTTCTGGCTTTTCTGGGAGTCCAATTATTCTTAAATTTTCTCTTCTCCCCCTGTTTTCCAGATCTATCACCTTGTCGGTGAGATATTTTATGTTCTCTTCTAATTTCTTGGTGTTTTGGCTTTGCTTTATTAGTTCTTGCTTTAAAGCCTGGTTTTCTTTTACAGTTTGGTCAAACTGGTTTTGTAGATGCGTGAATTTCTTTTGCATCATTTCCCACTTTTCCTCCCAGAGGGCTTCCATCTTTTTGGTCCTTTCTGATTCAAATTCTTCATAGGTTTGTGGAGAGTTTCTGTTTCCTTTGGAAGATTTTGGAGAATTTTCTTGTATATCTTCTTCTATCTGCTCTGTATTTTGTATTTTGGCTCCATAGAATGTGTCCAGAGTCGCCCCTTTCTTCTTATTTTTCTTGGTATTTTGGGGCTTCTGTGCTTCTGTGGAGTTTGTCATCTCTGAACGTGGAGGATTGGCTTTTCTTGTCTTTGTCTGGCGATCAGAGGCTTTAGTCCTGGGCAGATGGTTCTATGACTTTCCCTGGGTTAAACTGAATATGCCTCACTGGAACTGGAATGGAAGGGTCGGACCACGAGGCCACACTCTCCCCCTGGCTCGATTTCCGGAAGTTGCCTTCAGAATCCCTGGCCGTGAGGCTGTTTCGTCGGCCTGCGGGGGGATGGGCTGCCGCTTCCCCAAGCTCTGAGAGCACAGACTTTCACTGAGACTTGGATAGCAGGATCCAGCCCGTGAGGCTGTCTTGCCCGCCCTGAGGGTTGCTGTTGTTTTGACCAGCTCTCTGCAGCGGAGGCCCCAGGCAGTAACTTTCACCCGGACCGACCGGCTCTTTGACCGACCAGCTCTCTGCAGCGGAGGCCCCAGGCAGTAACTTTCACCCGGACTGGGACTTGGGTAGAAGACCCTGAGGGTTGTTGTTCCTCAGACCCTGCTCTCTGAGCCCGGCGCGGCTGCCGCTTCCGGGAGCCTTGGACTCTGCGCTCCTACCCCTGAGGTCCGAGGGATCTCGGGTTCTGGCTTTTAAGGGGAGCCGTACCTTTTGAACCGGGTCCAGGTCCAGGAGGAGGGTTCCCAGGGTCTGTGCTGTTGATCGTTTTGAATTTCGGCGCCTTAGGAGCTTCTAGTTTGAGATCGGTCGGGAAGGGTTTTCCGGAGATCTGAACTTCAGCTTTCTCTAAGCCGCCATCTTAACCGGAAGTACAAAAGCATATTTCTTCAGCATTAATATTCCATGATGTATCTGTCTGCAAAAGCCTTTAAGAATCACAATTTCAGGTGACCCAAGGGCAATAGTCTTCTGTTTCTCTTGGGTCACCTGAAATTGTAACACACAGTAGTGTGTATATAGAGGTATGTAACCAATACTTCTATTAAAAGAGATGATATAAAAAAAACAAAACCTTCAGAAATGAAATGTTTGCCTGGAATGGAAGTGGGCCTGGTTACCTAGGAAGAATGTGTAAGAGTAACAGAGAGCTCTATTGCTCCCTTGGAACCTTTAAGAGAGTTAAACAAGTCAGAGTTGGTCTCCAGGTACAAATTGAATACCTTGAGGATTTATATAAAGAAACAGATGAGAATACATTGAGAGGGCTGCCAACTGAACCAGTGGGATGGAAGCAAGTAGATTACAGATCCACCTTAGTAGTATGTACTTTAAACTTATATTAGAGCATAAGCTTATCATAGTTATTTATCCTAGTATAATGGCCTTTGCAAGCAAATAAATGACCTACTTCCTGGTCATTATTTTGAGGAATAGGGGAGGCATAGACCAGATAGACTGCATCATTCAAATAAGTTATTTTCAAAATTTAATAAACTTGCCTTTTACTAGGAAAAAAAAAGTTCAAAGGAGGCACTTACTAAATGTTTGCTCAATCTGAATATTTAGATGTTAAATTATGCTGATGTAACTGAATGAAGGTAGCATATGAGAACTATCTTTTAATGATTGCTTAAAGGATCATGTAGTGTAAAAATATAGAAAAAGATAACACCAGAAAGCAAGCTTGGCCACCAAGAACCAGATCCAGCTAAGTTCAGTGAAGTTGTGTAGCTGTCAGCAGACTTGAAGGGGCATGATCCACATTGGCCATCATTAGGGGGTAGTATCCATTTAGATATGAGGTAAAGGCAGTTCAGTACAATCTGAATAAGGCCCAGGTGGACACAGCACTTAACACAAGATGATAAAATCATCTTGGATAAGCCCCAATAGAAATCCTCCAAGCCTTTGGCTCATAAACATTCCATATGGCATTGTTCATTCTTTAGGAGGTCCAGTCCAGCTCTTTTGATTTGATGTTATGAGTGTGGATTGGCTTCAATAAATTAAATGTACTAAGGCCTTATAACTGTGCTTAATTCTTAGAATTCTTAGGAGGCCTTTAGTAAGTATTTGTTTTAATAAATTATATATTTTGGCAATTCTTTCTAGGGAAAGAATAGAAACAAGCAAGGCAGCTTAATGCAAAAATGTTCTACCCATAGACTGAGACAGGGAAGGCTTCATATACATTCTTGTTATGTTACCTACAAATTTATACTCTTAAGTGACTATATGATTTTCAAAGTCCTATGGGGTCTTATGAAATTATAAACTTTGTCATTTAATTGAGGATTAAGAATCAAATATTGACCAAATAGCGATTACTATTTTAGGGAAAGTAAAAATAGAGACTGATTCAGTTGCAGAAATGACTAATTTATACACTAGTCTCATGTGATTCAGAATGTGTGAATGACTCAATGCATTAATACAGTTGGCTCCAATGATCTCTCCTCCCAGTAAAATAATGGCTATCAAGCAATAATAACTGAAGGTGGAGGCATTGACTTTGCTCTTTGGTAGTAAATTGGCATACATAAAGAAATTGTGTATGTTTAAAATATTAGGTTAAGAAATGAGATTTGAATATTATTTTAACAAAAATAGATGAAAAAAATTAAAATTTTAACTGAAAAAAATTTTGCCTAATATGAGAAAGCACTTGAATTCTTAGAGAGCTATTATTTGCTTATTTTTTTAACAACTAGTTAATAACTTCATAGTGATTGGTCAGCAGAAGATATGTTTAATGCTTAATTTTTTTGATTTGTCATCTAGCATCACAGTGTTTTGATAACATTTGCTTAATAACATAATTTAATATGTGGTCATGTCAAACCTACGCCCCATCATTCCTACTAATTTTTTTATCATTTCCCTAGATATATATTTGATAAGTAATTGGGAAAACTTGATCAAATTATCTTTAATAAGCATAGAAGAGAGAGAAAATGTATTGTTGTTTTTTTAAGTGACATCCATCAATTTTTTTGACATTATTTTTTTATTTGGTCAATTTCAAACATTATTCCTTGTTTACAAAAATCGTCTATTCCTCCCTGCCTTCCCCCGACCCCCTCCCATAGCCGATGCACAATTCCCTTGGGTATTGCATGTGTCCTTGATCAGAACCCATTTCCATGTTGTTGGTATTTGCACTAGGATGTTCATTTAGAATCTACATCCCCAATCATATCCTCTCTGACCCATGTCATTAAGCAGTTGTTTTTCTTTGGTGGTTTTACTCCCATAATTTTTCCTCTGAATGTGGATAGTATTTTTTTCTACAACATCCCTCCAGGTTGTTCAGGCTCACTGCATTACTCCTAATAGAGGAGCCTATTACATTCGATTATACCACAGTGTATCAGTGTCTGTGTACATTGTTCTCCTGGTTCTGCTCCTTTCGCTCTGCACACTTCCTGGAGGTTGTTGCAGTTCCCATAGAATTCCTCCACTTTATTATCCCTTTGAGGACAATAGTATTCCATCACCAACATATACCAATTTGTTCAGCCATTCCCCAACTGAAGGGCATCCCCTCATTTTCCAATTTTTGGCCACCACAAAGAGCGCAGCTATGAATATTTTTTTACATGTCTTTTTCCTTATTAACTCTTTGGGGTACAAACCATCAGTGCTATGGCTGGGTCAAAATGCAGACAGCCTTTTAACACCTTTTGGGCATAGTTCCAAATTGCCCTCCAGAATGTTTGGATCAATTCACAACTCCATCAGCGATGAATTAATGTCCCAACTTTGCCACATGCTCTCCAACATTCATTACTTTCCATAGCTGTCATGTTAACCAATCTACTAGGTGTGAGGTGATACCTCAGAGTTGTTTTGATTTGCATCTCTCTGATTATAAGAGATTTAGAACAGTTTTTCATGTGCTTATTAATAGTTTTGATTTCTTTATCTGAAAACTGCCTATTCATGTCCATAGCCCATTTATCAATTGGAGAATAACTTGTTTTTTTGTACAATTGATTTAGCTCCTTGTAAATTTGAGAAATTATACCTTTGTCAGAGGTTTCTGTTGTGAAGATTGTTTCCTAATTTGTTATTTCCCTTCTAATTTTGGTTACATTGGTTTTGTTTGTACACAACCTTTTTAATTTGATGTAATCAAAATTATTTATTTTACATTTTGTGACTCTTTCTAAGTCTTGCTTGGTTTTAAAATCTTTCCCTTCCCAAAGTCCTGACATGTATACTATTCTGCGTTAACATAGTTTACTTATAGTTTCCTTCTTTATATTCAAGTCATTCACCTATTCTGAGTTTATCTTGGTGTAGGGTGTGAGGTGTTGATCCAAACCTAATCTCTCCCACACTGTCTCCCAAGTTTCCCAATAGTTTTTGTCGAATACTCAATTTTTGTCCCCAAAACCTGGAATCTTTGGGTTCATCGTAGATTGTCTTGCTGAGGTCACTTACCCCAAGTCTATTCTGTTGCTTAGCCAGTACCATATTGTTTTGATGACCACTGTTTTATAGTATAGTTTGAGATCTGGGACTGTGAGGCCACCTTCCTTTGTATTTTTTTTTTTATGATTTGCCTGGATATCCTTGATCTTTTGTTCTTCCAAATGAACTTTATTATGGTTGTTTCTAATTCAGTAAAAAAGTTATTTGGAAGATAGATGGGTATGGCACTAAATAAATAGATACCTTTGGGTAGGGTGGTCATTTTTATTGTTAGCTCATCCTACCCATGAACAGTTAATGTTTTTCCCATTGCTCAGATCTTGTTTTAGTTGTGTGGAGAATGTTTTGTAGTCGTGTTCATATAGTTCCTGTGTTTGTCTTGGGAGATAGATTCCTAAGTATTTTATGTTGTCTAAGGTGATTTTGAATGGAATTTCTCTTTCTAATTCCTGCTGTTGAGATGTGTTGGAGATATATAGAAATGCTGATGACTTATGTGGGTTTATTTTGTATCCTGCAACTAAAGTTGTTGATTATTTCGACTTGCTTTTTAGTTGATTCTCTAGGATTTTTTAAGTAGACCATCATAACATCCTCAAAGAGTGATAGCTAGTTTTCTTCATTGCCAATTTTAATACCTTCAATTTCTTTTTCTTCTCTAATTGCTATTGCTAGTGTTTTTAGTACAATGTTAACCAATAGAGGTGATATTGAGCATCCTTGTTTCACTCTTGATCTTATTTGGAATGCATCTAGTTTATCCCCATTCCAGATGATGTTTGCTGATGGTTTTAGATAGATACTGTTCATTATTTTTAGGAAAGACCCTTCTATTCCTATATTTTCTAGTGTTTTCAATAGGAATGGGTGTTGTATTTTGTCAAAGGCTTTTTCTGCATCTATTGAGATAATCACGTGATTTTTGTTTTTTTGCTTGTTGATATCGGCAATTATGTGGCTGGTTTTCCTGATATTGAACCATCCTTCCATGCCTGGTATAAATCCTATCTGATCATAGTGAATAACCCTCCTGATCACTTGCTGGAATCTTTTTGCTTGTATCCTATTTAAGATTTTTGCATCTATGTTCATTAATTAGATTGTTCTGTAGTTTTCTTTCTCCGTTTTTTTACCTGCCTGGCTTTGGGATCAGTACCATATTTGTGTTATAAAAGAAATTTGGTAGACCTCCCTCTTTGCTTATTATGTCAAATAGTATGTATAGTATTAGGATTAGAGGATCTTTGAATGTTTGATAGAATTAACTTGTGGATCCATCAGGCCCTGGGATTAATTCTTAGGAAATTCTTTGATGGCCTGTTTGATTTTTTTTTCTTATATGGAATTATTTAAGAATTCTATTTCTTCAGTTATTCTTGGCAATTTATATTTTTATAAATATTCATCCATATCACATAGATTGTCGTATTTATTGCCACATAATTGGGCAAAATAGTTTTTAATGATTGCTTTAATTTCCTCTTCATTAGAGGTGAGTTCTCCCTTTCCATCCCTAATACTGTTAATTTGATTTTCTTCTTTCCTCTTTTTAATTAGATAGACCAATATTTTGTCTATTTTGTTTGTTTGTTTGTTTTTTCAAAATACCAGCTTCTAGTCTGATTTATTAGTTCAGTAGTTTTACCACTTTCAATTTTCTTAATTTCTTCCTTAATTTTTAGGATCTTTAATTTAGTTTTCTTCTGGGGGATTTCAATTTGTTTGCTTTCAAGTTTTTTTTTTTTTATTTCCATGTCCAATTCATCGATCTCTGCCCTCCCTAATTTTTTAATATATCAACTCAAGGACATAAATTTTTCCCTGAGTTCTGCTTTGGCTGCATCCCATAGATTCTGAATGGTTGTCTCATCATTGTCATTTTCTTCAATGAAATTATTAATAGTTTCTATGATTTGTTCTCTAACCGATTTTGGAGAATCATATTGTTTAATTTCCAATTAATTTTTTGATTTTGCTCTCCATGTATCCTTAATGATCATTATTATCTGAAAAGGTTGCATTTATTATTTCTGCTTTCATGCATTTGTATGCCATGTTTTTATGATCTAGTATATGGTCAAACTTTGTGAATGTACCATGTGCTGCTGAAAAGAAGGTGCATTCCTTTTTGTGCCTATTTATTTTTCTCCATATATCTATTAACTGTAAGTTTTCTAAAATTTCATTCATCTCTTTTACCTGTTTCTTATTTATGTTTTGATTTGATTTATCTAAATTTGACAGTGGAAGGGAATTTGACATGTGGGCAGAGGGGAGAGACACGAGGGAAAGGAGAACAGGTAATTTTCCCTTAGGCTAAGCCTCCCCGTGAATGGGGGGTATTGACCACATGGGCGGATCATAGGAGGAGAGAAAGAAAAGGGAGAGAGAAGAAACAGACTTTTCAAAAAAGGAACTTAAAAGCAATGGGCTATTTAAAAGGATACATTTTGACTGTTCTGGTAATTTTATTGACTTCACCTGCCATCCTTTTAGCTAACTTTGTGGAAAAAACTCTGATTCTCAGCGAACTAAGAGCCAGGCCTAAAGTCATGCAGTCCTGGGTTAAAATCTGGCCTCAGATACTTCCCAGCTGTGGGGCCCTGGATGGGTCCCTTAACCCCCATTGCTTAGCCCTTATCACTCTGCCTTCCGACAATAGGCATTTAAATAGATAATAACCCAAGGAACTTTAAAGACTGGAGGTTATGATTTCTAAGGCATTTCAGACTCCAATGGTTTATTAAAAAATATATCTGTATTTTTATTGCATTTTCCTAATTGTTTTGTTTAAGATTTAACTTTGTGATTTTAAGTTCATATATTACTGGATTCAATATTATTCTGTTACACTGAAGGTTGATTGAACTTATTTTTAATGTACTGAGTTTTGACTGCTGTTAAATTCTGTTGCTTTTCCCCTGTAACTATTGAACAAATATCATTATAATTAAGTCCATATTAAAAAAAAAACAGCCTTTCTTTTTTGCCTTCGTAAATTGTCACATAGAGATAGATGGACTTCTTCAGAACTGGTTACAATTGCTATAACAACCTCTGGAAATTTTGGAAATTTTACTAACCCTAAATATCTCAAATTGGTCTTTTTTAACATGATTTTTGGAATTTTTTTAACAATCTCTGGTTATTTTTGCTTGCCCATAGCTGAAGTGAAATACAATTATAACCCCCCAACCTTCCCACATTTCGAAATATGTGAAAGGAAGTTGGGGCAGTTAATCTCAGGGCATTTGTACCCCTAAAAAGCCTTCAAAAAGGAGCACCCCTCATTTATACTTTTTAGCTCACTATTTTACTTCCACCAGAATTATATATAGATTTCTTGATTATGTTCTTAACCCAAGATGAGTTTTACTTTGTTTAAAAATATGTTTAAATACCAAGGTTGAAAGATTTGCTATGGTCCTTGAATCAGAACCCAATCAAAATGATTGAAGCAATGATGCATTTACCCAGTCAATAGCCAGGAGTACAGAAAGGCACCACACCATGAAAGGCAGAAAAGTGGATTAGATTATATGAGCCAAGGTTGAGATACTCGTCTGTGAGTAATTTCAGAGTGAGTGTGGACACAAGGAAGGCCTACAACTTAAAATAAGTCAAGTGTCTCAACCCTAAGTCTCACACTAGGTTCAAAACCTTTGTATTTGCCCAGAAGTGCATCAATCCATCCTGGATTGGCTTTTCTTTGGCTCTGTGCAATGGCTCTTGTGTGTATATCTTGTCCTGGAATCAGACAGAATCATTAAGCAAAGTCCCATAATTTTTTTAAAATAATTAGTGGCATCATTTTTAGAGTTACAAGCTTTTTGGGGTATTGCATTGGGAAATGTATTTTAAATTTATATTACTGAAAAGTCAAAAACTTATAGAAAATCTTAATGCTGGTGACGTGCTTCAAATATAAAACGGAGAGAAAAAATAAAATAAAACAAATTGTATATTGCACATGCAAGAAAATTATAATAAAAGTCTTTAAAAAATTCAGAAATATAGCTCATAATCATTGACATTCTGTGTCAGCTAAGAAAATATAAAATACAAGGCTTTCTCACCAAAAATGAGATCCATTTAATCTTAATATCTGGCCATGATCACTGTGAGTAGAAGGCAAATGAATTGAACAAGGTAAGAATTTTTCATTTTTAAAAATACAGTAGTACAATTACATAGGTATCAATATCCCCAAAATTCTCAATAGCCCAATTAATTACAATAGTAAACAAACACACTTTCATATTTCACATAAGTTGATGTATGGCATTTTTTAAAACCTATGAATTGATTGATATTTGTCACAAGTTTTTACAATCAAAGCAATCTTTCAACCTTGGTAATAAACATATTTTTTTAAACAAAGTAAAACTCATATTGGGTTAAGAACATAATCAAGAAATCTATATATCATTCTGGTGGAAGTTAAGTAGTGAGCTGAAGAGTATGAATAAAGGGGTGCTCCATTTTGGAGGCTTTTTTAGGGGTACAAATACCCTGAGATTAACTGCCCCAACTTCCATTCACATATTTAGAAATGTGGGAAGGTTGGAGCTTATAAAATGTATTTCACTTCAGCTAGAATTGGCCTTACCTCATGGTAGGGGCAGGCAAAAATGACCAGAGATTGTTAAAAAAAATTACAAAAATCATATTTAAAAAACCCTTAAAATCATTTGAGATATTTAGCATATTAAATTTTCCACAGGTTGTTATACAATTGTAACCAGTTCTGAAGACAATTATCCTCTATGTGACAATTTACAAAGGCAAAAATAGAAAAAAGCTGTTTTTTTAAAAATATGGGCTTATTCAATAATATTTGTTCAGCATAGTTATAGGGGAAAAGCAACAGAATTTTAAAACTCAGTACATTAAATGAACAGTATAACAGAATAATATTGAATCCAGTAATATATGAATTTAAAATCACAAAGTTATATCTTAAACAAAACAATCAGGAAATGCAATAGAAATACAGAGAGTTTTTATAAACCATTGGAGTCTGAAATGCCTTAGAATATAGCCTCTAGTCTCTTCAACGTTCTTTGGGGTTGGTTTTTTGTTGTTGTTATTGTTTGTTGTTTTTAATTATCCTTTTAGATGTCTATTGTCAGAAGGCAGAGTGGTAAGGGCTAGGCAATGTGGGTTAAGAGATCTTCTCAGGGCCCCACAGCTGGGAAGTATCTGAGGCCAGATTTTAACCCAGGACCGCATGTCTTTAGGCCTGGCTCTCAGTTCCCTGAGCCATCCATTTGCCCCTTCAAAGTTGAATTTTTGGGCTGAATCTTTCTTCTGGCAGGCAGGTGAAGTCAATGAAAGGATCAATGCAATTAAAAGATATCCTTGTAAAATAGCCATGTTTTTATGTCCCTGCTTGAAAAAGTCTTCTCCTCTCCCTTTTCTCTTCCCTGCTACCATCCACCCATGTGGCCAATAGTTACCAGCTGGTAGAAATGAGTCCTGAGCGATCTGCTCCAAGGATCTGGTTTGAACAAGGATCGGTTGTACCGGGGTAGGCCAGGAACGACAGGAACACAGGCAAGCAGGGCCGGGAGCCGGAGCGGGCAGCAGAGGTGGGCAGGTGAGCTGCAGTCTGCTAACAGGTCCGGAGCAAGCCTGTGAGCTATCTAATGGCTGGTACGAGCAGCAGCTTTGCAAGGGTAAAAAAAAAAAAAAACCTTGGCCAGAGAAACGTGGATCAAAAAATTTTTTTAGGCGCTAGCTATTAAAAGCTGAATTTAAGATCAGAAAAGAATCAGAAGATTGAGAGTTTTTTCTCCCATTAGGTCTCCAAAACTGTAAAGATTAAAATTTAGGGGAGACTGAGGCAGGTAGAAATTAGTTTCTCTCTGTAAGGAGTATTATATTTTTATGAGGTTTATTAAAGATTAAGGATTAAAGAAAATACAGCATAAGAAACACGTGCCTAGGCCAGAGAGGCCTAGACAAAATAATTTCACATCATGGAAGAGCTGCGTCTGCTCCAAAACGGAAGTCCAAAAAAGACCATAAAAGCCTTTGCAATTAGGTTAAATTCCTTCTTGATCTTGGCCCACCTGAGAATTCAGTGAGATTACAAAGCATTTTGGGGAAGTGGAGCAAGGGCTTGTGGGGATTGAAGTCCTGGATTTGTGTCTGTTTTTTACATAAGACATACAAAACCAATTGAATAATTTTAAATACTTCTTACAGGGTCAAATGGCAAATACTGACCCCACCCAAAACATGTCTGACTTTTACAAGCCTTTTTCTGAACCTCTAAATGAGGAAAATCCTTCCCCCGAAATGGAGATGGAATACACCTCTCCTATAGATTAGCTGTAGAACTGATTCTCTCATGTTCTGTAACTCTTGGCAGACCTTACTTCCCAAGACCCCTTCTGAAATAACATCACAGTTTCTCCTGTTCCTTCTTGCACCCCAAAACCAATTCTAGCAAAAAAAAAATCTCATCCTCTTAACAAAACAGTTTCTAGCCAAACTGACTCGCCCTTACAAAATTCAACTAGAAGCTTTTTTCCCCTAAGAGAAGTACCCAAAATGGAAAGCAATGGGGATGTGGTGACTCTAATGCACTATATACCATTTAGTCCCAAGACATAAATGAATTCACACAGAATGTTCCCACATATGAACAAGATCCTTTTATGATAACGAAATATATGGCAGACATTTTTTTTTTCAGTATAATCCATCTTACAAAGACATTGAATATCTACTCCAGTCTTTCTTAATGGGAATGTGAGAAATAAAATAATTTCTCATGTCAATAAATTCTGGGGGCTCAATGCAGCACACTGGCCATCGCAAGATGCTGAATGGGACTATAAAAACTCTAAAGCAAGTATATCATTGTAGGGTAACCATTCTAACTGCTATGAAAGAGTGCTCTGAAAGTACAGATAAATGGACAGAATTTGAAAAATGGAAGCAAAATGATGATGAGACAGCTTCCAGATTCATGGATAGACTCATTGAGTTTCAGGTCAATACCTAGATTTTGACCTTTCTAAAGAAAATTACATAAGACAACTTAGAAGATACTCTGTCAATAACTCTTGCAAAGTGATCAGGGATTATTTTAGAACTCAATCCCCAGTATAGCTTGAAATGGATCTTGATTTGAGAAAAAAACTGCTGTATATGTTTTAAAAGGAAACAAAGAAAATGAGGAAGAGACTAATGATTTCATGGAGACAATTAGGAAAGAATTGAAATATTTAAGAGATAAGATTGATAAACACGAAAGGGGGCATGATATTCAACAAATGGAATTTGCCCCTCTCCACGAATCTAATTATCGATTCATTACCTGCCAGTTCTGTGAGAAGGGCCACAAAATGATGGAGTGTAGAAATTTATTCAAGGCAATCAGAAATAATATGCAGTTTAATAACAACTACAGAAATAATAACTATAGAAATGACTTTAATAATGAAATAATGATCATAGAAATCACAAACTTTAGGTATGAAAATTCTAGAAATAGAAAATGGAAAAATAACTCAAACCAAATGACCAAACAACAGTATATCTGAAGTGGAACTCATCCAAAAAATACTCAGGGTGCTAATGCCCCTCAGGGGGGCTGTCCAAGGAATTTTCCAATTACTATGAAGATGTCCGGTGGTTGGGCCTGGGGCAAAGGAATCAAAGGATACAACCTTTGATTTCCCACACCCTGATGTCTTACTACCTGTTTTCCCTATCTACTGCCCCCCCCCATACTGATGAGCCCCATGTTACCTTAAAGGTAGGTAACACCTATTATGATTGTCTTTTGTACACTGGAGTTTCCAGGTCTGTATTAAAGAGTACACCTTATTTACATTGCAATTCCATTGGCTCAGAGAATGTAATGGGAGTGTTGAGGATACACCAAAGAGTTATAAAGCTTTCTTCTAGTCTGGTGCCTGTAGGACCCCTAGAAGTACAACATTCTTTCCTCTTGATGCCCGACTCCCCTTTAAATTTGCTGGGGAGAGACCGTCTATGCAAACTCAGAGCCACAATAACTTGCTCTCCAGATGGTTCCCTATCATTGGAAGTACCTGAGGATTCTTTAAATTTACTCCTTGTACTTCATATAGAGCTCCAAGAGGTGAAAGGGCCTCCCACCTTTGCAATACCTGCAGATATACCGGATTCTCTTTGGGCCACATCTTCTTCCAATGTAGGCTTACTTAAGTCAGCTGGTCCTGTACAGATTAAAACTTAAGTCTAGCCCACCTCCTTTCATTCCACAGTATCCTCTCTCAAAGAAGGCAATATAGGGCATTACCCCAGTAATTAATTGATCAAGGCATCATAATTCCCTGTAAATCTGAATAAAATATGCCCATCCTGCCTACTAAAAGAAACAAAATTGTGGCCTGATGGCAATCACCTCTATACATTGTTACAGAATTTGAGAGCTCTGAACAATCATGTTATTAAGAGACACTCTTCAGTTTCAAATATAAATACTATTATTTCTTCTATTCCTAGCAGTTACATACTTTACAGTAGTGGACTTGTTTTCCATACCCATACGTGAGAATTCCAGTCATATCTTTCCTTTCACTGAAGGGCTCTTAGAAACATGGATCTGTCTGCCCCACGGGTTCATGGAAAGCCCAAGTTTATTCACACAAATTTTGAGCCAAGACATAGATAATATAAAATTTAAAAACAGCAAATTAACCCAAATACATAGATGATCTACTCTTGGCTTCAACAGACACAGAAGAATGTCAGGAAGATAATAAACATCTTCTTTTGGAACTGCACAAAAGAGGGCATGAGATCTTGAAGGATAAGGTTCAATGGTATCTTCCCAATGTAGAATATTTGGGGTTCATTCTGATAGCTGATGTCCATTCTATTTCTCCCAAGCGAATTGAAAACATCCAAAAATTGAGTGCTTCTACCACTAGGAAACAGTTAAGAGCAATTCTAGGAGCAACAAGGTTTTGTAGATAATGGATCCCTTGCTATGGGGAAATTACTCAGCCCTTTATAATACTAACAAGGGTTTCTGTCCCTGAACTACTTAAATTAGAGCCAGAACACTTGTCAGCTCTGTCAGATCTAAAACAGGCTGTCAGCTCTGTCAGATCTAAAACAGGCTATTCTGTTTGACCCTGCTCTAGGCATCCCAGATTACAACAAGCTATTTACTTTGTATGTAAATGAGCAGAGAGGAGTAGCATCAGGTATTTTAACTCAGACTTTTGGACCTTCTCAGCACCTGATTGCTTATTATTTGACCCAGCTGGACCCAGTAGTTTCAGAAGCACCACCATGTCTACCACAACTTTACTAGTGACAAAAACTGTTGATCTAGTTTTGGGATGCCCATTGAGAATTATGTGCCCACATGATGTAGAAGAATTGTTGCTAAGTCATAGAACACATGCATTTTTGTCAGCGAATTACAAGGTATGAAATAACCCTGTTAAATAATTAAAATATTATTTTAAAACCTTAACCCTGCCTTCTTGCTTCCAGATTTACCAACTTCAGGAGAACCATTACACAGTTGTGAAACACTAGTTTCTATGGCAGAAAAGCCTCCAGATAATCTCTTGGACACTCCCTTAGACAACTCAGATCTGGTCTTATTTACTGATGGTTCTTCTTTTATAAGGGATGGCATAAGCTACACGGGAGCTGCTGTATTCACAGAATTTGACATTGAGTTGCCAGCTTCACTGCCCTCTAATATTAGTGCTCAAGGTGCAGAACTCATAGCTCTGAATCACACCTGTATAATTGCCAAGAATAAAAATGCAACAGTTTATACAGATTTTAGATATGTTTTTGGCATTTGTCACTCAGTCGGGATGCTGTGGCTCCAGAGAGGATTCTTAACCTCAGATGGAAAATCCATAGATAATGCAGAAATTATTAATGAAGTTCTTTCTTTCCTCCAGCTGCCTTAATCCCTAGCTGTGGTTCATTGCTCTGCCTATACAGGTAGCACGGTCCCTGTCTCTAGGGGAAATGACCGAGCAGATACTGCTGCAAAGCCAGCAGCCATAGAAGGGCCTGAGTTAATTTTAACATTAACAACCACTGATAATTTAATTTTATCATTTTCCTATAATGTAAAGGAAGTGGAAAAATGGAAACAAAAATTCAAAGCAAATCAGATTAATCAAGTATGGTTGTCATCTGAAGGGAAACCCCTGCTCCCTAGAACTTTCTATCACCAAATTTGCCATTCTATTCATAAAAATGGTCACTTTGGTACCCAGGGCATCGTGGACTCTGTTAAGAGAGTACGGATAGCCCCCGGTATAACTACCATAGCCTCTAAAGTGTGTTCAGCCTGCTCTACCTGCCAGGCATATAACCAACATGCCTTTCATGCCAAAGCTTTTGGTGGGTGTCCTCTGGCTTACACATCTTTTGAGCACCTGCAGATAGATTTCTTAACAATGCCAAAGGCTGGACATTATAAATTTTGTCTAGTCATAGTAGATCAACTGACCAGATGACATTTCCTACTGCCCGAGCCATAGCAGCTTTTGTTGCTAAGGTGCTTTTAAAAGAGATTATTCCTCACTTTGGCCTTCCAGCATGTATTCATTCAGACAGGGGCAGTCATTTTACTGATTTTGTTCTAACTCAGATATATTCTTACTTGGGGATAACTCCCAAATTTCATATACCATATCATCCCCAGAGTTCAGGCCAAGTTGAAAGAATGAACAGAGAACTTAAAAGTATTTTTGTCAAATTATGCCCTGAGACACATTTATAATGGTTTGAAATTCTCCCTCTGGCCCTATTTTATCTCAGAAGCAGTCCCAGCAGAGACCTACACATCTCACCATTTGAGATGCTTTTTGTACATCCACCTCTACAGGCTAAGCCTTTCTTCCCTACGTATACATCACTATTACGTGGAGATACTTCTATTGCTTCCTATATACAGGAATTGTAGCACAAACTGCTTGAACTCCATTAATCTGGAGCTGCAGTACAAGCAGGACCTCTAGACTTTTCACTTCATGACCTGAATCCAGGAGACAAGGTGTATATAAAAAACTTCCAGAGCACTGGAGCAACTCAGCCTTTAGTGTAGAATCTTTAGATTTGAAATCAACAGGCCAACTTTCCCCATTTTGGAGGAGATAACGGCTTAATTGTGAATAGCTGTCACAAATATAAGACTGGGGAAGAAATGCTTGTGGAATATTCATATGCATGCTGTTAGCAACAGAAGATCCAGTGATGGGGAAAGTTAGCTGTTTACACTGAGTTTTGGAACATTCAGGAACTAGACACAATAGGATGTGTTGTTGAGCGAAGCAGCCTAGACCAAAGAAAATTCAATGGTGCTTAAAGACTCAAGATGGACGTCAGAACCTAGGAAATCAAGGAACATCCAGAAACATAATTATTTGTTGGTCATGATAAAGTCAGATTGCCTCATGAAAGAGGTTTGCATCTGCGGCTTTCTTTGAACAGAGAGCTGGCATATGTTAACTGTTTCTTTGAGCCAACCTAGTGCTTTGGGCTTAGGATTGAAATGTAATTATCTACTTGTCAACCATATAAAATTTAATATAAATTTAGTTAACACTAAAAGTTTTTTTAAGGATACAATCAATAATCCAAGTGTTCATGATCCTTCTTTGCTGCTGTTAAATTTTTTATGTTTGGCGTTGAATATATTAAATTTGGTTGCCAGGAATTTAATTTCTAAATCCTAAAATGAATTACTAAAGTAAAATTAATTCATGGTAGTTCATTTTACAATAGAGACAAGATATTTAGGAAGAGAGAAAAGGGGAGAGAACGAGGCAGAGCAACGGCTTCCTCTGAGCCAAGTAGAAATTCTAAGCCCCGGCCAGGGAAAAGGGGTCTCAAGACGATGGACCTTTCTCGGAGGTTCACACTTCCAGAAAGGGCAAGGAAACTAATTCAGTCTTTACACTCACCTCAGTGACTGTCTAAAAGAAAGCAGTCTGATGTCTCCTACACAAGTTCCTCCAGGGGCCCAGTTCCATAGCCAAGTATCTTCACTCCAAGTTTAAGTATCTGTCTTCCAGTCTCCTCAAGTGTCTGTCTTCCAGTCCAACTCTGAGTAACTTCTTCCTCACTTCAAGCCCAAGTGACTGTGCCATCCCAGTCTACTCCAAGTGACTGAATGTTGAATCTTTCTTTGTGTGCCTTTGTTTCCTCTATTTAAAGGCCTTTTCCTCTTGTGTCACCTCCCCTAAATTTTTACATCTACCAATCACAGCAGATGCTCCTCTCCAGAACTGCCCACTTGATGTATCAAATGGGTCTTACACCTTTTGTAGTTAGTTAACACCTTTTTGGGGTTAGTTAAGACTTTTTTTGTTAGTTAACACCTTTTGTAGTTAAAATGGGTAGATCTACTTTAAATACTGAGTTAACACTTTGGGGATTAAAATCTAAAAATAGACAGGGGATTACAATTCAATCTTTCCAATAAAGGAAGAGCTAACTAAGTACCTTCATTGTTACAATTAGGAGATAGAAAAATCCCGTCTTCATACTGCCTAGTCAAAATGACATCCTGCATGGCAGCGGGGAGTCCAACAAACCTGCAAACTACTATTGAGTAGACTTTTAGGACTTGAGTCAAAAGAAAGCTATGCCAGTGATTCAAGGCTTAGTCTGTGGACCATTTAAATTCCAAGAATAAAGGCAAGCAATCCAGTATATAAAAATGGATAGTGCTCCTACCATATCAACTAAGCCTATTTTAATGGAAATATTGGAACCTTAAAACTTGATAAGCCCTATAGAATATAGAATAATTGAATTGGAAATAATTTAAATTGATACTCTAGCCTAAAACTCTTATTTTATGGATCCGGAAATGAAGGCTTGGAGAGATTAAATGACTTCTCCAGTATAGTAACCCTAGTTAATAACAGTTAAGTCTAGAATTGAGATTTTCTTAACTAAGAGTTTTGTGTTTTCACTCTCTATAACTCCATAAAGAAAATAATTCTTTGGTTTCAAATCTCTGCTTATACCTTAACTATGCATAGATCCCTCACTCACTTAAGAATTTTTTTTTTTTATCCAGGGGATAACTTGGACTGATTGTTGATTGCTAAGATCCTTCTTCTAGATCTTGTCAAGTTCTATGGGCAACAGTAGAATACTTGGGTTTTCCCCTCTATTATCCCTTTCCCATGTCATAGGTCTAGTCTGCTTCTTTTCCAATCATTTATTTTCCTTATGTTGTCTGTTATGCTACTTTTTGTACATAGGCCATTATTGTAAATATGCCATTGTTTACTTGCACCTGTCACATGCCTAAGAATGGAAGCTTTTTGAGGGAAAGGACTACTTTTGCTTTCTCTATGTATCCCCAGTGCTTAGGCAGCATGTGGGACTTAGAGGGCTTGTTGTTTATTGATGTCCTTTATTGTGAGAACAATTTAGGTACTTCTGCCTTTTTCCAGATTGCCTGGCTCCTGCCTTCATTTAGTCACCATTGTCTTTTAGGTCTGATTTTAGCTGAACTGAGCTCATTCATTGTTTTTACTTTTCACTGCTTCTTGCAAATGCTCTAGTATTCCATGATTGACAGCCATACAGCATTGCCAGAACATTTGTATTGAAAAAAATGGGTCTCTGGACAAATAGCAACTTGAGATCATTAAAAGTACTGTGCAGTTTTCCAAATATGCTCACCCTTCCTCAGCCCATTCTCTTCCTCTTATTCCCAGTTTTTTTCTGTATTTTTGTGGGTTTTTCCTAGGAGCCCAACTCCTTGTCCCTCTGTAGTGCCTTTGCCTGTATTTTAATGTATTAATTCTGCTAACTGGCTATCTAACAATATATCATATTTAGTTTTTTAAAAAGCCTTACTTTCTATCTTAGAATCTATTCTAGGTTCAAGAGTGGAAAAGTCTAGGCAATTGGGGTTAAGTGATTTGCCCAGGGTCACAGAGGTATCTGTTAGATATTGTTAAAAAATTGTTTGAAAAGTTTCCCACTGTTTAAACAACAGACCTTTTTTTCTTCCATTTAATTTTCCTATGTGAATTGTTGGATTGATTTCTGTTGAGTAACTGTGGTCCTTATTAAAAGGCCCTGTTAGATTCTGGGTCTTGATTCAGTTGTACAACATTATTCATAAATAGGAGCCTCTTGAGGATCCTTCTAAGTATAAGAAATCCCTCTTCTGTTAGAAAATCATCTTTTGCAATACTGGTTAAGTCAATCAGTACAACTTATCAAGCATCTATTGTGTTCTAAGCACTGTGCTAAGCCCTAGAAATACAAAGAAAGGTAAAAGGCAGTCCCTGTTCTTGATATACTAACAATCTATTGGGGAAACAGCATACAAATAACTCTGTATATACCCGGCCTGGGGGGTGGGGTGGAAATAATTAGCAAAAAGGAAAGCACTAGCATTAAGTGGTATCGGGTAAGATTTCCTTTTATAAGGAATTTAGGTAGGATTTTAGCTGAGATTTGAAGGAAGCCAGGAAGCAGAGATGCTGAGGCTGAGTATTCCAGGCATGGAGGACAGCCAGTGAGATTGCCAAGAGTTGAGAAATGGAATGTCTTGATGGAGAAATAGCAAGAAAGTCAGTTTCATTGGATCATAGAATATTCTTTTGGCAAGAGTATATCTCTTGTGCTTTGCTTAATAATTAGTGATTATTGAATGGGATTATTTCTGTGGTTACAGATATCTAGGAATCTTTTGTGATTTTAACATATGAACAGGTAACTCCTTATTGGAGTATAGCTCTTTAAGGATGTATTTTGTACTACTAAATCAAAATTTTTAAGAGGCTATGATAGGGTCTCAGACTGAGTTAGGAAGACCTAGGCTCAACATCTTACCTCATACAAATGTGTGAGTCCAAGTGAAGAATCAGAGTTAATAAATCTTCATTTAGTGCCTACTATGTACCTGGCACTGTGCAAATCACTTCTTACAAATATTATTTGAAAGAACTCACAGTCTGATGAGGGAAGATACTACATGAAAAAACTTTTGCAATAGGTGTGGAAGGGATACCTGGCAATAGAAACATGATAAAGTTTTGCTGTCAGAATGGGAAATGATCTTACAGGGCATAAGTTCCGGTGTTCATTTCATCTTGTAGGATGATGATTTCTGTAGATCCTGAAGTCCAGGAGAGAAGGCAGGTGGGATGCAATGAAGTGAGTGCCCTAGTTGCCCTCCCTGAATAGTAGACTGTCTGGGAGGAGCTCCTTCATATCCATCCTCCAACTTCCTGATCAGCAGGAGGGAAGGACTTCAGAGCCAGGAGTTGCAGAGGAGGTGTGAGTTTCTGAATTGATTTCATCTTGCAGAATGATGAGTTTTTAGAGATCATGAAATCCAGAACAAGTAGATGGGAAATGTCACACAGCTCATCATTTAACCTCTTTCAGCTTCATTTTTCTGTCCTGAATATCGGAGTGATACCACCACCTATCTTTCAGAGTTATTATGAAGAGAAAATGAAAATTCATGGAATGCATTTTGGAAGTGTTGAAGTATTATATAAATGTTTTGTTATTGTTAAAATAATAAAATGAGCAGGTTCTTCTGCTATCCAAACCTCTGTGGAACTGTTAAAATGTGGTCTGGTAGGGCTAACTAGGTGGTTCAGTAGAAAGAGAACCAGGCCTGGAGATAGGAGGTTCTAGGTTTAAATCTGGCCTTAGACACTTCCTAGCTGTGTGATCCTGTGCAAGTTTCTTAAACTCCAGTTGCCTAACCCTTACCTCTCTTCTGCCTTGGAACAGATACTTGGTGTCCATTCTAAAGTAGAAGGTAAAGGTTTTGGGGGGGGAGGGGGAATGTTCCCTTCTCATATTTTCTTTTGATTTATATATAGATTATTTTCATAAAGTATTTGTGAAAATGAAAAAGTAGGTATATGAATGAGTACTAATTTATGTTCTTTCAATTTCTATTTTGGGGGTATCTTCCAGTGTCAGAGATATCTTGTAAAATGGCCCCTCAAACTTTCTGGCACAAATTTCTGTGGTGTATATTTGTTCTGGTCCCAATATTCTTGCTGACTTTCTTTCCATCAGTACCATTTCTTCTAATGCAACTTTTCTGGGACCGACATAACAAATAATGTAAGAATGTTGAAAACAAATTATAGACACACTGACAAATTTGTGTCCCTTTTCCTTCTATTTATTGCCCTGCTGTTTTAATCTATGATAGTTCTTGGGATAATAAGACTCATTTGGATTTCGCAGCAAGCATTCTGTAGAATTTTTTTTTCTGCTCCTCTTGTCCTGGTATCTATGAAATGTTCAAAGAATCAGAAGCCTGTCATGTATTCAGTAGGCCTATCTACATAGAATTTATGGAAGAGGATTGAGTGAATTTAACATGAGATGGGCTGTAATCTGCACCAGTAGAGGGAGTTCCCACATCATTGAAATCATGAGTCTATCTAACTATTTAAGTAGTCACTACTTTATTCCAGGATGGCATAGAAACTAATGTACCATATATAGTATCCCAAAGTATTATGAGTATAAGCATATGAATATTTCTCCCCCCTAAGTAAAGTTTCTAAGCAGTCACAGAATCAGATACTCCTTTAGATATTTAACTCAACTGGAATGTTATATCCCATATCTGGAGACTCTGACTTGCCTTGGCAGAAGAAAGAAAATCTACGATCTATTGGGCCTTTTTGTTTTGTTTTAAACATCTGGCACTTCTATGAATTGTTCTAGACCTATTCTTTTTTTTTTTTAAACCCTTACCTTCTGTCTTGGAGTCCATACTGTGTATTGGCTCCAAGGCAGAAGAGTGATAAGGGCTAGGCAATGGGGGTCAAGTGACTTTCCCAGGGTCACACAGCTGGGAAGTGTCTGAGGCCAGATTTGAACCTAGGACCTCCCATCTCTAGGACTGGCTCTCAATCAGCTACCCAGCTGCCCCCTAGACCTATTCTTAAAAAGCAAATCCTTTCTGATTTTTTCTCTCTAAGTGACCTGCAGGACAGGCAATTAAAAATAAATTACTTTTATTCCTTTATGATTTCATCAGTGGATTTTTAGCATAAATACAGAGAAAATAAAATTCTTGGAAAAGAAGAAAGAGGATCAGCTAATTGGGTTAGTCAGTAGAACAGTGGGCCTAGAGTCAGGAATACATATCCTCCCAAATTCAAATTTGGTCTTTGACACTAGCTATGTGACTCTGGGGTAAGTCCCTTAACCCCAGTTGCCTTTAAAAAATAAAGAAGGAGAAGAGGAGGAAGAAGAGGAAACCTCATTTTGCAGTATAGATATACATGGATGCTTAGATAATTTCCAAGCTATTTTGACAGCAAAGCTACATTAAGTTCTCTCCAAAAAATAGTTATGCTATGCATCAGATAACTTGCCATATTTCATATAGACTGGTATGTCTTCCAAAAAAAAATGACTAGAACTGCTGTGTGGACTGAAGAAATAAAAGCTACCATCTTGCTACTCAATTCTGAAGTGTCCTGAAAGGTATTTGAAGATGTTGATTTCATTAAAATGATAGATTACTGTTGAATATTGGATTCAGCAATCAATGAACAAACTTTCATTAATCTTTTGCCATACAGCAGGCAGTGTGGTGAACACAAGGGATATAAAGAAAGTTTAAAAAAAAAACACCAACTAGCATCTGCCCTCAGGGTGCTCAGTCTAATGGTGGAGACAATATGTAGATAACTAGGTACTTACAAAATATATACAGAATAAATGAAAGTAATCTGCAACACTAGCTGGGAGTGATAGTGTAATGATTATTTTGGTTGATGGTGTTAGTTGATCTAGAGGAAGCTACTACTTGTGAGCAGAGGAGTGAGGAAAGATAGGAGTCCAGGTGGTGTGACTCTTATTGTGATCTCTTACTCTTTCTTCCTGGGCTGTGGTACAGAGGGTATATCTCAGGAAAAAGTAGTTCCTCTGTGGAAAGCTGGTGTTGGTGAGTTTTAGAGGGGGGTCTCTCCTAGTAGATGATGAATGGAGTACCCTCAAAATACCCAAGCATGAACCTCCCAGGGAGACAAGCCCTCCCCCTTGTCAGGTTGCTGGGCCAGGGAGTCCTGACCAGTACTTAACAATGGCTGATCTGTAACCTCAGGGAGTTGGCCCTTTCAAATCTTCTTGAATCAATCCCTTTAACTTCTCTGACTGCGATTTCAATAGTTTAATAACACAGGATATCTGGAAGTAAGGGCCTCTATTAGAGGTTATTGATATCCTTATCTTTAGGTCCCAAGAGGTCCTTCATTCTGATTGCTTTAGAGAAAAATCAGAATTTCACCTCCCCTCCCTGCTGTCTCTCAAACTAAATTAAAATATTTGGGATTAAGGCTAGAGCAAAGCAGATACTATTAGGCCGGGGGGGGGGGGCCCAGCTCCACTGCCATAGAGTCTGGCCCCCTCAAGTCCAACGAGACCTGAAATCCCTCTCCAGATGTTGCCAAAGGTATCTGGTTGTAAATTTTTTTAGGAGAAGTCCCAAGGCTGTTTCTTTTAGATATCCATCAGCTGGCTCCTGGCTGATCTCTAGCAAGGTGAGAAGCTTCCTCTCACCTCCAGATCAAATCTCAAAAGCCCAGACTTTCACTGGAAACTCTCCCAGGTCACCGTTTTTCTCCCATGATCCTCTCCTACCAACCATCTTCATATGTCAATCATGTCTTCTTCCAACGTTCCATCCTTACCTTTGCATGCTGCTCTTACAATAGGAAACCTAGAAAGATCTTCTGAATTAGGGCTAGTTATAGAGATCTGGGAAGCATATGCATAGAGATAATAGTTGAAAAAATTCATGATACTGAATCACAATTTTTTCGTACTCTTACTTAAATTTTATTGATCACCAGTGTGGGGAAAACAAAGAAACCAAACCAGGGGGGAAAAGGGAGTTTTAATTTTATCAACATTTCTGGTTTTTTGTCGGTCCATATTAGGTTGTTGCTTTGTTATTATCTCAGAATTGTGGTTACAAGACTGTAGGGAACTTTGAAATACTATTTAAAAAAACAACAACCCCAAAACCTTTGTTTATAGAATCTTGATAGATGCTAATCAGTCTTTTGTAGAGCTATGGTGATTCCAGAACCTCTTTATGTAACCTATTTAAATGTTTAATATCCCTACTTACTTTTGGGTGTATGGGGTGCTCAGGGAGGAGTAGTATCTCTGGTATGGAGGGCTTGTCGTGCCCTCCTAGGGCAGCTCTCCAACCTCTGACCCTCACCTGACACCCAGCTCTCACTTGTGGCTCCCAGTAGCTGCTAGCATGTGGCAGCGGCCACACCCGGGCAACGGCTTCGACAGGCCAGCTAAACCTTGTGAGGGTAGCCATCAGGTCTTCAATCCCTGGTGAACCAGGGCTTTGCTCACCCAGCATGTGAAGACTGCTTCGGCAGAACAGGTAGAAGAGACCAATAAGAAAGTTCAACGGCTGATATGGAGACGCAGCAAAGCACTGTGGAGTGCTTAGGGCATGTAGGAGCAAAAGTCAACACGGCCATCCAATGCAGCTGAGGAAGTCTCCAAGTGTAACGATTTTTCGTGCCACTGGACCCAGGCTTCCAACGCCAAGAGAGTGGGACTGTCTCTGTGCATTGACTTTTCCATTTAAATCTCTTTCACGCACAAGTGTTTTTGTGCACACTCATCTACATCACAGATGAAAGCACACAAAGACAATCGTCATCCTCGGTTACCTAGAGACTACTACTAGCCCTACTTTCACCAAACTGTTTCTATAGCTTACTTAAAGGAGATAAAAACACATATTAAGCACTTACTATATGTCAGGCCCTGTGCTAAATACTGGGGATACAAATTCAAATGTGAAACATCTCTTGCACTTAGTAAATAAACTTTTATTCTAATGGGGGGATTAAACAACACATAGAAGGAAATTATATTTATGAAAAGATGGTTTGAATACAGGCTCAGAGTGAGAAATGGAAATTGGGGAGGGAAGAGTCTATGAATTTAAGTGCTGGCAAAAAAGTAGGTAGAAACCTAGGATGAAAATGAAGAATTCATGTTCCCAAGCAGTTGAGAACTCAGATGACTTCACTTCTCCCCAGTTTGATCCCACAAGGTAAGGTTTGAAGACTGGAATATTGGCAGCAGCAGATTAGAAAATTATTAGAAGGAAAGAAAGAAATATTTTTAAAAATAACTTGAGAGGGAAATCAGTCAGCATGCAAGAAAAACATGCAAGAAAACCCAAGTTGGGGAGGAGCGAGGGAACATAGAGAATTCTGAAAAAGAACAGAAAAGCTGAGAAGATTCAAAGCAGTTACTTCGCTTCTCTTTGGGATCCTCTCGAGGGTGGTTGGTCTCAGAGAAATCTCTGAAGCAGAAAGACCTCCTGAGTATTTTGACCTCTCTCTGTGAACTCAAACCCCTTGTATCCAGCTGATGAGAAAAGGAGTGGATAGGACTTTGATTATAAAGCCATCCATCCAAAGAAGATTTTCCTCTCTATCCCCTAAAGTTTGTCCTTGAACTCCATACTACAACCTGGGTAGATAGAAGTCAAGACAGCTCTCACAACTGACCCTTCAGGATTTGGAGGGGAGGGTTCAGTTGTTAGCCTTAGGGATCTCCTACTTTCCACTTTCCACTTCCTTACCCAACAATCCTATTTACCCCTTCTTGTGTGTGGTTAGAATAAATGCTTATTCCTTAGATCAAGTGCCTGCCTCATAATATCCAGGGAGAACGACCTGAATCTTGGGGAGTAGAGCTATACTTTCTCCTCAAGGAAGAAGAATCAGTTTCAGTTCTTGACTTTACATCCAACCCAGTCTCTGAAGAGATATACTCAAATTCTGAAGAAAACTAGTGCTGGTTTTACTAAGGAAAGAGAGGGGAGGAACAATCTCTTCCCCCCTCTCCACCTTCTTGCTCCATTCCATCTCTCTCACTGTCTAGCCTCAAGTAAGTGTAGTGGGTCTCCATTTCCCCATCCATTACATAACAAAAGGAGAGACTTTGAGAACCAAAATCACAATATTAGGAATGCCTTAAATATTTATTAAAGTTCCTCATTTAAGAGTTAAAGAAACTGAGGCCTAGAAAGACTAATTGACCAAAAGTCACACAATGAATCACTAAGATGATGTAGATGACAATGTCTTTGTTGGTCACTTTGGGCAATTTATCTAGGATTTCTCAATCTGGTGTCTTACTTGGATGGAATGGAAAAATATATATTATTCATCTGCTTTTATCTTTTGTAAAAAAGAATTATGTTACTTTTTAATTACATAAAGAGTAGAAAATATAGTAGATCAGACTCTAACCATACAGATAAGTTTGTTTCTATAATCTTTCATCAAACAGAGCCATGGAAAATATAGAATTAAGGAAAAGCCATTTTAAGGATAAAGGGCTTACAAGTTAAGCTGTAGAAGATGGACCAAGTAGTTAGTACAGAGCGAGGATATAGTAGTTACTTAGTAAATGTTTATTGGTTGATTATTCATATATGAAACAATTGGTATTGCTCAGTATGGAAAATAAAACAGATATGGATTTAATAATGATTCTCAAGTAGAACAAGAATTTCTATATATGGTAACTAATATCTCTTTCTACTGAGGAAACAAGTTTAAAGTTACATTAAGAATTTAGGTTAGAGCCTTCTGGCAAGGATGCTAACATGAAAGATATTAACCAAGCCCAGATTCCCTAAAAATCCTCAACAAGGATTTTTTTTTTTAAACCCTTACCTTCCGTCTTGGAGCCAATATTGACTCCAAGGCAGAAGAGTGGTAAGGGCTAGGCAATTGGGGTTAAGTGACTTGCCCAGGTTCACACAGCTGGAAAGTGTCTGAGGCCAGATTTGAACCTAGGACCTCCCATCTCCAGGCCTGGCTCCCAATCCACTGAGCCACCCAGCTGCCCCCTCAACAAGGATTTTTAAAAGAACACCAGAAGGAATAAAGATTTAATACAATCTAAGTCTCTTTTTAGAAGCTAGGGATCATTCCTAGCTACTATTCCATTGCATGCTGATCCTCTGGGCTTGGCCTCTTCCCCCTTACCAGGGACCCTTGCTGCCTGCAGAAGCTAAAGAGACACCATTTCTTCTTGTTCCCTTCCCCTGTCTCCTGGCCTGACCTGCTTGCAGGGTCAGAAGAGAAATACTTTTATTACTTCTCATCACTGGTATCCTCAGTGATATTAATAACCTTTCTGAACTCATTTGGCAGTGATTAATAAACTCCTCCCATCTGGTCATAACCTTCCCATCTCAAGTTATCCTTAACCTCTGGCTGTCATTTCTCAAACCTCTTGTTACCCTAGTATCTCCTCAAGATGCTGCATTCTAAAGTTCTCTAAGACCCCATCCAGTGTGCTCTCTGGAATGAGCACTCAATAAATAATAGATACTTTCATCTTAAATCTTTTCCTTTCCTACTTTTTCATCTTTTGGCTCTCTTACTCATTCCTTCCAACTTCTTGCTCAAGGTGGGTGAGTTAGAACACTTCTTGCTCTCCACTACCACTTGTCAGCTCTTTCTCCCCGTCACTCAATACCTTCTCTTTTAAGGTTTATTCAATCCTTATCAATCCTCTAAATAAAATTTTGGCAGCTGTCATCTACCACTCTCTAGGATGTTCCTTTTTTCCAGAAGTCAATTCAGTACATGGCTCATAGTCCTCACCAATTCTTGGTCTCATATTGGGAAACTTCACCATACATACTGACACTCTCTCAAATGCCCTTACCTCCTACTCCCTTAACTTGCTTTATTTCTCTTGGTATATCCTTCCAGCCAACCTTAGCTACCCAGAGAGAGGTCACACTCTTGATCTTACCCTCCCCCCCAATGTTTCACTTCATTGTTTATGAATTCTGAAATTCTTTATTGTTGTCATATTACCTTGTTCTCTGCCTTATAACCCCAAACCCTATTTTTCATCCTCATCTTGACCACCAGTCTCTTTATGTTTAGGGTTTTCCCAGGCTACCTCCCCTGTACTGTCTGTACTTTTCTTCCTTCCTAACCTTGTTGGCTTAGTGAACCAGTCTAGTTCTATATAGTCTTCTTCCCTTGACTCATTTGCTCTCTTGTTCTGTTGCTAGTCTTACTCGGCCAAGCCTCAGCCTGGGATAATTTCCACCATCTGCTGTCTTTGCTTTTACTCATGTGTTACTGAATGAAGCTGGAGAAAATCACAAAACCCTGCTGACTGGATCCCTTGCCAATATATGATATCTCAACCAGGCCCCTCACTGTGACAAGACAATCCTTTTACACCTCCTGATTGACTCACTATCCCACTCATCACAGTGGTTCTTTCAAATCTTTTTATCCATCCATAAACTTTTGTAGCTCTTCTTCTTGCTATCTTCTCAGCTGAAAATCTTTCCACATTTTACTAGAAAAAAAAAACTGAGGCTATTTGCCAAGTTTTCTCTTCTTTAATTCATATCTCTCATGACTTTTGGTACTATCTATGCCTTCATCCATTTTTTCACATAATGACTTTACAAAATTGAACCTCTCTTCATGCACAATTGTCTTCCCCAATAGATCATCTGTTGTCTATCCCTCTATTGTCCCTACTTTCTCATTCATCTTCAGTCTCTCCGTGTCTACTCACTACTTCACAATAGCCTGGAAACTTGCCCATGTTTCCCCCATCCTCAAGAAAAAAAGTTTCATCTATCCATTCCTACCAGCTATTATCCTATGTTTCTCCTGTTTTCTTGTGGCTAAACTCATTGAGAAGGCCGTCTTCAACAAGACCTCAACTTCCTTTCCTCTCATTCTCTTAACTCTCTACAGTCTGGCTTTCAACCTCAACATTTAACCAAAATTCCTCTCTCCAAAATTATCATTGATCTCTAAATTGTTAAATCTAAAACTTTTTCTCAATCCTTGTTATTCTTGACCTCTGCAGACTTTGATGTGTTGATCACCTTTTTCCTTATATATACTCTTTTATTTGATGATTTTATCAGCTCCCATGGATTAAATTATCATGTTTATGCCAATAATTCTCATATCTACTAATCCAGCCCTAACCTTTTTTACTGACTTTTAGTATTGCATATGTAGTTGCCTTTTAAATATCTCAACATATCCAAAACAACTTATTATATTTCCCCTTAAACCCTCCCCCATTTTTAAACTTCCCCTTTATTGTTCTGGGTACCACTATCCTCTTGGTCCCCCAGTCTTGAAACTTAGGTATCATCCTCTACTCCTCTCCATCTTTCATTCCCAACCATATCTGATTTATTGCTAAGCCCTATAAACTTCATTATTGCAACATTTTTTTAAAGTTTGTTTTCTTCTCTCTTCTCACCACCCTTAGTACATGCTCTTGCCACCTCAAGTCTATACTATTGCAAAAATTTACTGCCACAAATCTCTTCCCCACTCTGGAATATCTCCCATTCAGGTAAGGAAGTCATTGTCTTAAGCCACCCTATCTCCTTACCCCCAAATAAATTACAATGACTCCCTATCACCTTCAAGATCAAATGTAAAATCTTCTATTTAGTATTCAAATTCTTTCATAACCTGCTCTTCCCCTCCTTTCCAGTCTTCTTATACTTTCCCTTCCCTACTCCCCACATACATCTTTGCAGTCTAGTAACACTGACCCCCCATGCAGTTCCTCATACATCTATGATAATATCACCCAATTCCTGGTGTTTTTACTGGCTGCATGCCCCCCATGCCTAGAATTCTCTCCTCTTTTTCTGCTTCCTGGTTTCCTTCAACTCCTGGCTAAAGTTCTGTCTTATACTAGAAGCCTTCCTTGATCCCTCTTATTTCTAGTGCCTTCACTCTGGTGATTATTTCCAATATCCTGTATCTAGAGCTTATTTGTACATAGTTGTTTGCATGTTGTCTCTCTTATTAGACTAGGAGTTCCTCGAGAGCATGAATTGTCTTTTACTTTTCTTTATAAACCTAGTAAATTTAGCACATTGGCTAAGTAGGGTTTTTTTTTTTTAACTATACCTTCTTTCTCAGTACCAGTTCTAAGACAAAAGAGCAATAAGAACTAGGCAATTGGGGTTAAGTGACTTGCCCGGGGAAACATACCTTAGAATTGTCTGAGGCCAAATTTGAACCCGGGTCCTCTTGACTCCAGACCTAGCACTCTACACTGTACTATCTACCTGTCCCTTCAAAGTAGGTTTTTTGGTGTGTTTAAAAAAAAAAAAAACTCTTATCTTCCATCTTAGAATCAATACTGTATATTGGTTCCCAATCAGAAGAGTGTTAAGGGCTAGGAAATGGGGTTTAAGTGACTTGCCCAGGGTCACATAGCTAGAAAGTGTCTGAAACCAGATTTGAACCCAGGACCTCACATCTCTGGACCTGTCTCTCAGTCTACTGATTCACCAATCTACCCCCTCAAAGTAGGTTCTTAATAAATATTTATTGACTGACTAACCAGGTGGGTATTTATATAAACTTAAGAAGACAGTGAAATCAAATAAACCTCATACTTTGATTAAATTCATGAATTGGAATGGAACATTTAAAAAAAAATTATGGGCCAATGGACTTAGTTTCCATAAATGTATTTTCTGAGGATAGGTCATTTTAGTCTTGGTTAGTTATTAAAATATATTTTATTCTTTTTTTCCAGGTAAAAGATAAAGATTACTTAAATCTAACACCAGACCTAAAAGCATTAGTTGAAGAGAAATTAGTGACTTTAAAAAGCAGCAACACAGAAGAAGACTTAAAAAAAGATGATAGACTTGTGCAGTTTCGAAAACAACTGAGAGAAGTGAAGAAGCAATGTAAGTGTTTTGAAAAGTTATTTTATAAACTTTTCAGTACCAATATTGGACACTGAAAGATATTTTCTATTCATATTTATAATGAAGGGAATATTCTCATTATCATCTCGGTTACAAAATTTGCAGATGTCTGTGACTTTGTGAGACCACTCAATTTATTGTTGTCTTTTGAACCAGTTCTTCTACTGCATTTTTGTGTCCCTTCTTCTTTTCATTTCATATCAGTTGATATCTAAAAAGCCAAAAACTTCTTAAGAAAATTCTTTAGCTTGCTTTTTTTCCCCCATTAGAAAAATAACCCATCCTTTATATTTGTATTTTCACAGTTTTTAAGTGGTCAATCAAGGAACATTTATTAATAGCTAGTATTTGTTTATCACTTACTGTCTTGTAGGCACTATGCTAATTATTGGAGAGACACAGAGGTGAAAAATAATCTCTGCCCTCAAAAAACTCACATTTTAATTGGGAAGAAAACATATAAGTAGCTATCTACATAAAATCTATACATATAGTAAATGGTAGGTAATCTCAGAAAGTACTTATGAATATGTTTGTGATGAATGGGGAGAAGGAACCCAAAATGTATATTACACAAGGTGGGGTTAGAACTGCATCTTGGAAGAATGTCAGAGAAGCTAAGAAGATATGGAGATGAGGAGGAAGAACTTTACAAGCATGGAAAACATCTAGCGAAAAGTCATAGAATAGTAATGATGAAGTATAATATTCAAAGAATTACAAGTGGACCAAAATGTAGCTATATTATAAGGGTCCTAAAGGAACTTAAAGTATAAGAAGTCTAGGAAGGTAGAATGGGGTCAAATTATGAAATGATAAACCGGAGTTTATATTTGATCCAGAAGGTTATAGAGGATTACTGGAGGAAAAAAAATCACCTTGGCAGCTGAGTCGAGCATCAATTGGAGCCAGAGAGTCAGCAGACATTTATTGAACATTTACTTTGTGCCAACTATTATGCTAAACTTAGATTTCTGTATTAGGCACACTCCTGTCCTCAAGGAGCTTAAATTTTAATGGAGAAAGATAACACATAAAGTGGGGGAGGTATATAGGAGTTGCTAAAGTTCAGATACATGAGGCATGATTGTTGTGAAGCCCTTACCCCCAGAACAGAGGCCCCCAGGAGCATAGTTAGGCAACTGAAGCATGGTGGTATAGTCAAGAGAATGAAGTAGAAAGAAATCAGGAAGGAGTGTGGAGCCTCTTGAGAAAAGGAAACTGGTTAATAGGCTTTTGCAGTAGACTAAGCAAGAGGGAACTATTAAACTAAGTTGCAGAAAGCATTCTGGCTTGAACTGATAGAGGGAGTGTCTTTCTCTGTGAACCTGTAGAATCATAATTTCTGTTCCTATCATTCTCCTTATTGAACCTTCACTCCTTGGTAATGGGGTGCAGATTTATCCCTTTAGGAGTTATAGGTGAAGCAAATTCTTTTGATGGTTCTACTTTCCTCACTGTCTGTTTCATTTTCATACTATAAAAAAGAATTGTGTAATATTAGGCAAAGATTAACTTCATGTCTTTATTTGTGCTTTATGATATGGTTTCATATTTTGAAATAGACTTTTACTTCTAAGTATTTTCACTAAACTAATGTTGAGGTCTTAAAAAAGGATTAGGGAAGTTGTTGTCTATTTAACAAAGAGCCCAAGTTTCACAATTTCAAATGTTTTGCAATTTTAAAGAAACCTTTGCTTTGATTTAGACTTAGATTACATACTTTCTATTGTATGTTCTTAAATTTAGTTTCTCTCATTGAGGCAGTGCTCTATAATCTGTTGCTCTTGGATGGTCAATGTTATTGTAATTCTTTTGTGATTTTTAAATGTGCTAGGGAATTTGCCTTTTTCCTGTTTATAAAGATAATATGTTTTAACTTCAAGAACCAAGGCATTTAGTTGATCTTAGTGATCTTTTGCCGTTACATGTAATATAAACTGAAGGCCAGATTATCTGGCAATTGGAATTTCTTCCTATTCCCCTCATCCCTTGCTTTTCTTTTTAATGGAGGTTTGCTCATAATAAAGCATGAGGAACATATGTAGGCAATAACCCTAATTTCATGAAGATTTACCTCAGGGCTATTATCTTCTCTTCTTCTTTCTCCTTTGCTTTTATTTTATGCTCTTCCATTCTCTCTTCCTCTTCTGTCCCATTTTCTCCCTTCATCTTCTCTGCTTCCTTTCCCACCTTTTCCTTCCTTCTTCCTTTTTTTTTTAAACCCTTATCTCCCATCTTGGAGTCAATACTATGTATTGGCTCCATGGTAGAAGAGTGGTAAGGGCTAGGCAATGGGGGTCAAGTGACTTTCCCAGGGTCACACAGCTGGGAAGTGTCTGAGGCCAGATTTGAACCTAGGATCTCCCGTCTCTAGGCCTGGCTCTCAATTCACTAAGCTATCCAGCTGCCCCCTCCTTCCTTTTTAAACAGGAAAACTAGCAATTTTTTAAAATTATGTTTACTAAGAGGAGTATTTTCCAGTTCTGCAGGTAACTGGAATCATTAAATGACAAATAAGTCAGTAATGTCCTATCTAGAATGCTTTTAAATTTTTAAAAATTATTTTTAAAATGCCTCAATTTTAATTCAATATTTCCTTTAGTGCCTTCAATGAAATCGTCCTTTCATTTTAATTTAAATTGATTGTTGATGCTCTTTAGCAGGAAAAATTTCCATTTCTATATTCCATTGAAGTTGTTCCTTCCTCTTAATCAGCACTTTCTTTCTAGTAATCCACCTAGTACTTTCTTTCCAGTAATCCACTTATTGATGTCTTCTATCAAACTTTTTTTTCTGTTGGTGGTGGTGGTAGCAGTTTTTTTTTTTAATTTTTATTTAACTAGTCAATTTAGAACATTATTCCTTGGTTACAAGAATCTTATTCTTTCCCTCCCCTTCCCCCACCCCTTCCCATAACTGACACGCAATTCCACTGGGTTTTTCATGTGTCTTTGGTCAAAACCTATTTTCATGTTGTTGATGTTTGCACTAGGATGATTATTTAAGAGTCTACATCCCCAATCATATTCCCTCAACCCATGTAGTCAAGCAGTTGTTTTTCTTCTGTGTTTCTGCTCCCACAGTTTTTCCTCTGTGGAGGAATGTGGATATCCTGTATCCTGTATCCTGAATGTGGATAGTGTTCTTTCTCATAAATCCCTCTGAGTTGTTCAGGATCGCTGCATTGTCACTCATGGAGAAGTCCATTATAATCGATTGTACCACAGTGTATCAGTCTCTCTGTACAATGTTCTCCTGGTTCTGCTCCTCTCACTCTGCATCAATTCCTGAAGTTCTTTCCAGTTCACATGGAATTCCTCCAGTTCATTATTCCTTTGAGCACAATAGTATTCCATCACCAACATATACCATAATTTGTTCAGCCATTCCACAACTGGAGTGCATCCCCTCATTTTCCAATATTTTGCCACCACAAACAAGCACAGCTATGAATATTCTTCTACAAGTCTTTTTCCTTATTATCTCTTTGGGGATACAAAACCCATCAGTGCTATGGCTGGATCAAAGGGCAGACAGTCTTTTAGCGCCCTTTGGGTATAGTTCCAAATTGCCCTCCAGAGTGGTTTGATCAGTTCACAACTCCACCAGCAATGCATTAATGTTCCAACTTTGCCACATCCCCTCCAACATTCATTACTTTACTTTGCTGTCATGTTAGCCAATCTGCTAGGTGTGAGGTGATACCTCAGAGTTGTTTTGATTTGCATCTCTCTGATATAAGAAATTTAGAACACTTTTTCATGTGCTTATTAATAGTTTTGATTTCTTTATCTGAAGATTGCCTATTCATGTTGCTTGCCCATTTATCAACTGGGGGATGGCTTGATTATTTGTACAATTGATTTAACTATATAAATTTGAGTAATTAGACCTTTGTCAGAGGTTTTTGATATGAAATTTTCCCCCCAATTTCTTGCTTTCCTTCCAATTTTGGTTGCATTTGGTTTTCTTTTTACAAAACCTTTTTAATTTGATGTAATCAAAATTATTTATTTTACATTTTGTGATTTTTTTCTAACTCTTGCTTGGTCTTAAAATCTTTCCTGTCCCAAGATCTGACATGTATACTATTCTGTGTTCACATAGTTTACTTAGTGTTATCTTCTTTATGTTCAAGTCATTCACCCATTCTGAGCTTATCTTGGTGTAGGGTGTGAGGTGTTGATCCAAACCTAATCTCTCCCACACTGTCTTCCAATTTTCCCAGAAGTTTTTATCAAATAGTGAATCCCAGAAGCTGGGATCTTTGGGCTTGTCATAGACTGTCTTGCTGAGGTCACTTACCCCAAGTCTATTCCACTGATCCTCCTTTCTGTCTTTTAGCCAGTACCATATTGTTTTGATGACCACTGTTTTATAGTATAGTTTGAGATCTGGGACTGTGAGGCCACCTTCCTTTGTATTTTTTTTCATGATTTGCCTGGATATCCTTGATCTTTTGTTCTTCCAAATGAACATTGTTATGGTTGTTTCTAATTCAGTAAAAAAGTTATTTGGAAGATCGATGAGTATGGCACTTAAATGAATAGATAATTTTGGGTTAGGTGGTCATTTTTATTGTTAGCTCGTCCTACCCATGAGCAGTTAATGCTTTTCCCATTGCTCAGATCTAGTTTTAGTTGTATGGAAAGTGTTTTGTAGTTGTGTTCATATAGTTCCTATGTTTGTCTTGGCAGATAGATTCCTAAGTATTTTATGTTGTCTAAGGTGATTTTGAATGGAATTCCTCTTTCTAATTCCTGCTGCTGATGTGTGTTGGAGATATTTGGAAATGCTGATGACTTTTTTGGGTTTATTTCATATCCTGCAACTTTGCTAAAGCTGTTGATTATTTTTTCTAGCTTCAAACTTTTTTTAAAAGATTGATCTATCAAGGAACAGGTATTCATTAGGTAAAGCATCTATTGTGTATCAAGCACTGGGAATAAAAAAAAAAATCATAAATTAAACAAATCCTACCCTTAAAGATTTTACATTCTAGCAAGGGATACTGCATATACATATATTACAAAATAATATATACATTTTAGAAACATGTTAAATTACAGAGTAATTTATTTTAATAAATGATATTTGATAAATTTACTTAGATAAATGAAGCTGGATAGTTGATTTACTAATCATGGTCTGGAAGAAAGCAAGTTAAATGTACAAAAGTTTGGGAAATAAAATCTGTTGGGGAAAGATTAAAACTTTAAAATTAGCATAGTATAATGGAATGAACATTGTCTCAGAACTTTTAAGATTATAGTTATGGAGCCATTAGAGATCTGAACTCTCATTTGTTTGCAACCTCTTCATTTTACAGAAGTGAGAAAACCAAGATCCATGGAAAAATGGAAGCTAATCTCAGAGGGAAGAAACTAAAAGTAAGAAGGACTAGGAAAGATGTCTTATAGTTGAGATGTTATCTGCTATTTGAAGGAAGCCTGGGAGGCCGAGATGTAGAAGTGATGAGAGAAAGAATTCCAAGCATAGGAGATAGCCAGTGAAAATGTCTAGAGTTGATAGATCAATTGTTTGGTAGTGAGGAAGCTAGTATCATTAAATCTAAGTATGGCAAAGAGTCCAATATTATTAGATCAAGGTATTGTGGAGGAGAATACAATGTTAAGAAGATTAGACAGGGGGAAAGGGGAGGTTTTGATAGACCTTTACAGTTGACAGACCTCTCTAATCAGTTCACTATCTCACTTATCATAATACTTTTATCAAAAATATTCATCCTTCACTCTTCTCATGAGAAATTTTCTTCTGGGGAAGGGAGGAAAAGTTATTAAGATCTTTAAATGGTCAAGAGAGGATTTTATGTTTTATCTTCACAGTAAGAGAGAGCCATTGCAATTGATTGAATTGCTGTTGGGAGACCTAAATTTTAGGAAGATCAAGTTTCAGAAAACTGGAGGATGGGCAGCAGTGGGAGAAACATTGAAGTAGAGATGCCAACCATCAGGCTGTTGTAATAATCCAAGCTTGAGATAATGAGAATTTGTAATAGGATGGTAATAGTGTCAGAAGAGAGGAGTTTTATTAGAAAGTAACACTTTATGAAGGCCTTAGCAACAGATTGAAAATGGGAGCTGATGGAGAATGAAGTGTTTGAAGGTGCAAAAAGGGAGAGGGTTTTGGGGATGGATTGAATTGGGCCAGTGTCAGTAGGTTGACTGTGGGTTGTAAGACTAACACTCTGACCAAGGCAGAGCCTGGTCTGAGATCACACACAGACCACTCAGTAAAATGGGAAAGTAGGTTTAATTAAAGAGAATAGGTTAGAAGCATATGGGATAACCCTAAAGCTAATTTTCTAACTAATACCCCAAGGATCTAATGTCTCTTCACAGAGATTCTTCAGAGTCGTTCTACAGTAATCCCCTCCTCACTTCCTAAAAATAGAGTCCCTGATCTTGATAACTAATTAACTTGATAACTAACAACTAAAACCCCCATTAGCTGGTATTAAGGTACTGGTCTGTGTACGCCTGATAGGGCCCAGGGAAGGTCCTGGATCCAAAAAGGACCTAGACCTGGTCTCACAATCATTGCAGATGGTTAGTCAGGATCACCAGGTTCTGCTCTGATGAAATACAGCACATAAGACAGCAAGCAGGATAGGAATAAGGATAGGATCAGCCACTAAGGAAAAGCAGCCACGCCCTGCAGATACCTCCAGAGAGACAACTACCCCACTAATTCCAGTCTAAACCTTCCTTCAAAGTTCCAGAATCTTTCCTGCTGGTCTCATGCCACTCTCCTTTTCAAACTTACATACTTTCCTACTTAATTTTTCCTTATAACAAAGGTGACACATACGTTGTAAGCCTGGGCAACTGGAAGGATGCTGGAAGCCATGACAGTAAGTGGGAAGTTAGTAAAAAAGAAAGATTTGGGAGTAGCACAGTCAGGCCCTCTACAGGAACGACTGATGAATGTGACATCATGTCTTTAAATCTGAGGGTATGGAGTTCTTGTTTAGGAGCCTTAGTTTTTTCAATGAAATATGAGGCAAGGCTCTCTTGCAAGGTTTGAGAAGGGATGTATGTTTTTTGAAAAGGCACTGTGGTGAGTGGAAAAGTGAATCTCTTAGGGCAGCGGTCCCCAAACTACTGCCCACAGGCTACATGCGGCCCCCTGAGGCCATTTTATCTGGCCCTTAAAGCACTTCCAGAAGGGGCACTTCTTTCATTGGTGGTCAGTGAGCGAAGCACTGTATGTGGTGGCGCCGCAAAGCATAGTGTCGCTCATGTACAGTACTACTTCCAATGACATAATCCTTTGGCACCTTGTTCTGAGAGTAACTGAAGGAGAACAAGGTGCCGTGCAAAGGATTATGTGGCTGCACAATGGAAGACATCGACATGGTGAGCGGCGGTCTGGAGGAGGGGATTCTGCACTGTGTATAGTGGTGGCGGTGATGGGCCTGTGCAAGGTGTGACAGTCCGATCACAGCATGCTCTGCAGCCTTCACTATTCCAGACAGAAGGATACAGATTTGTTCATAGGTTTTGTTTATTTTTTTATAGTTCGGCCCTTCAATAGTCTGAGGGCCAGTAAACTGGCCCCCTGTGTAAAAAGGTTGGGGACCCCTATCTTAGGGAGATATAAAAAGGGCATCCCTGTTGACATTATGTAACCAATTTATGTTGGGCCCAGGCTGCATTTTAGAGGGGGGTGATAAACATTACTGTAAAATATAAAATGTTTAATGAAAGCTATTTAATTATATTTAATAGTTACACAAACAACTAAGTACAAAATAAATACTTTTAAGGAGAGAGTATTAACAACTTGGAGAAGTCAGAAAACACTTCCTGGGAAAATCATCTGAATTATTTTTTGAAGACAGGGAGTATACTGCAAATATGCACTTGTACAGAGGCAAAGTTGTGAAATTTGAAATGGCATAGATGATGAATAGCTCACAGGCCATTTGTACAACAACAAAGCTTCAATGAATGAAGGGAAGTAGCCTTAGTCAAATAATTTCCTTCTCTAGGCTGTGTTTTCTTTATATTTTAAATTAGAGGGATGCACTAAATAGTCTCTGAGCTCTATTCAAGATCTGGAGCTGTGCTCTTAATATGAAGTATTTGAAAAGGTGGGTGGCACCCATAAGGTGGAGGTTTTAAAATGAAAAAAACCTTTTTATTTTATCATAGATGGCTATAGGGAATCCCAGATTTCTCAAGAGGGAGTGAGGCCTGGGTGATATGATCATATGATCAGATTTATATTTTAATAATATCATTTTGGCAGCTATATGGAAGCTATTGTAATAATCCAAGTGAGAGTGTGTGAACTAGGGCAGAAACTTTGAGTGGGAAAGATGTTGTGGGTGTAGAATTGATAAAATTTGGTAATTGATTGACTGTGGAATAATAGAGGGAGGAAGAAGAACTAAGATGTCTTTGAAATTGCAAATCTGGCTAACTGGAAGGCTGATAACACTATCAAGAGAAATAAAGATATTTGGAGGAGTGAGAAGTTTTGAGGGAAATAGCATGAACTCCATTTTGGCATTGTTGAAATTGAAATACCTATAGGACATCCAGGGTTTAATATACAACTGGCAATTGGATCTAATATGTAATTGACATTCCATAGAAAAATTAAGATTTGAGAGTTATGTGCAAAAAAGATGATAAATGAACCCAAGGAAGATGATTGATATATACATATACATATACATATATACATATATGTGTGTGTGTGTGTGTGTGTGTGTGTGTGTGTGTATGTGTGTGTGTGTGTGTGTATAAAATCACCAAGGGAGAGAATATATACCGAGAAGAGAACAGGATATAGGAAAGAAGCTTACTTGTAGAAACATAAGTTTTAATTAGAAATCATAGTAGCAGCTTCACAAAAATCATGAAAGGAATTTATAGTTGGAGTTCAAACTTTTCCTCTTCCTTTTTTGCATTCATTTTTTGGGAGGGAAAAAAAAATGAAGTCAATCAGTCAATAAACATTTAAGTGCCTACCGTGTACCAGGCTCTGTACCTAGTACCAGCATAAAAGGGAATGGGAAAATGAATGTTTTTATGTACATATAATGATGATGTTTCATAAAAAATGATGCTATATATATATATATTACATATATATATATACACTACACTATACTATACTATATTATATTATATACATATATAATAAAAGGCTCTCTCAAAACTGCAAATATAGGTGATAGATTTGTTTCATTCAGGAAACTTATGGTATAGTTGGAAATAATACTGGAGATGAATTTCTATCAGTACTTGAAATACCTCAAGGAAGAGGCCACAAAGTAATAACTTTGTCTTTCTATGCTTCATTTTTTGCATGTTAAAACAAAAATTTTCAAAAATGAAGTCACCTGTAAAGTCCTTCCAGTTTTCAATCCTTTGAGTCTGTTGTACAAGTTATTTTAATTTAACATAGATTTGAAGTGGAATGAAATTTTTAATTTAATTTATCAAAGGAATAGTACCCAACTATTCTTTTTTTAACTTCATTTTCTTTAAAAATTATTATCAGTGTTTTTTCTTTTACATCACCATTTCTTCTCAATGCCTACCTATCATCTTTCCATAGAAGTATAGTTAACCTCCCCACCCCTGCAAAATCAAACCATTCTCCTATTTTGGCAATATATTCCTAATTCGGCACCATTGGTCAACTGTCTCTGTGATAAGAGCTGGGAGTCATGCTTCACAGAAATCTCGATTGTTCCTAAGGATTTCAGAATTCTGAAGTCTTTTCTTTGTTATTTTCCTTCACATTATAAGAAGAATCATTTAAAGTGTTTTTCTGGTTTACTTTATTTTGTATCAGATCATACCAGTCTCTCCAAAAATTTCTGAATAACTTGTGGTCATTATTTTTTCTTATTTTAGTACCTCTCTCAATCTAAATCACTAATTCATCTGTAACTTACAGTCTAAGATAGCTGGTTCAGTGACTGACCCATGGTCCCATCTATCATATCAAAAGCAAGACTGGAACCCAAATATTCCTGACTATCTTCTATGCTGCTCCATTCTGCTTATCATTTCCTTTTGCAAAATAATATTCTGTTTATGTCATAGATTTAAAAAAAAAACCCAACATACTGTGTTTTGGTTCCAAGGCAGAAGAGTGGTTAGGGCTAGGCAATGGGGGTCAAGTGACTTGTCCAGGGTCACACAGCTAGGAAGTATATCTGAGACCCAATTTGAACCCAGGACCTCCCATCTCTGGGCCTGTCTCTTAATTCACTAAACCACCCAGCTGCCCCATGTTTATAGATTTTTAAGATATATAAGGAATTGGTTAAAGTTCATTGTAAGAAAAAGAATCTTTTCCCAGTTGGTAAGTTGTCTTTAGTATATGAACAAAACAATTCTCAGTGAAACAAATAAAAGCTCTGAATTGCTATATGAAAAAAATTGTTCTAAGTCACTTCTAATTAGAGAAATGTCTCTTAAAATAATTCTGAATAGGGGACTTCTGGGTAAGCATGGAGGCAGTCTAAAAGTGGCTTATGTACTCTTCCCAGAACAGACAGACAAGGACTACACCAAAAGACCTTAAGAATCATTTTCAGAGGATAGGAGGAGCTGTAAAGTGGGGTGCAGCATTGAAAGTGTGTGGGATTCGGCTTTACCAGCCTATAAGAGGATGAAAGGGCTTCCACCCAAACTCGAGCCAATCCACCCTCCTCCTCCCCCACCTACAGAGCCAGAGCCAGGGCCAGAGCACGCCAAAACAATCAAACAAGGGGAGCCTCTAGAGTAGTAGGGGGCACATCTGTGTCCTTGGGAACTGACTAGTACAGCAGGGGATCCTCCCCTTAAGGCAGCTAGGCAGAGAACCCCAAAGCTCAAGAGAGTGCAGACCTCAGGTGCCCGGAGGCAGGGAGTGAGCAAAGAGTGCCTCAGAAATGAGCAGGGGGCAATTCTGTGTCCTAGGGAATTGACTAGGACTGCAGGGGACCCATCTCCAAAAGCAGCTAGACCAGAAAACCAGGTGGGCAAGAGAGCACAGACCCTGAGAGCCCCTGGGAGGGAGACACCGAGAAAAACCACAAAGGACTGCAGAGAATCGAGAGCCTGCCTGTGCTCCTTAACTCCTTACACAAAGAACTTGCCCAGCTGACTCAGATTTCTGACTAAAGAGGGAACTGAGAACATCTGCAAAAATGGCTAATTGTGCACAGTTGCCTCAAAATCCCTCCAAAAAACTGAAAAGGAAAGCCATGACCCTCGAGAATTTTTACGGAGGAAAAACCCGGACTACAGAGGAAATACTGGACGAAAGTCAAACAAAGGCAAAACCGGAAAAAAAGAAAAAAACCCAACAACGGAAATTGTCCACAAGCCCTGGAAGAGTCTCAAATGGAGCTTATCATCAAAAAGATGGAAGCCCTCAGGAAAGAAAAGTGGGAAATGGTTCAAAGAAAAAATGAAGAAATAGCTGAATGCCAAAAGATTAAAGCAGAAAATCAAAAGATTATGACACAGAAAACCAGGCCTTAAGGACCAGAATTGAACAACTGGAAACCAATGATCTTGCAAAACAGCAAGAATTAATAAAGCAAAGTCAAAAGACTGATACAATAGAAGAAAGCATAAAATATCTCACTGATAAGGTGACAAATCAGGAAAATGGAGGAAGGAGAGATAATTTGACAATCATTGGTCTACCTGAAAAGCCAGAAATAAACAGGAACCTTGACACCATACTACATACTACATACTACAAGAGATCATCCAATAAAACTGCCCTGAAGTTCTGGAACAAGAGGGCAAAATTGACATTGAAAGAGTTCATAGAACACCTAAACCCCCAAAAAACAACTCCCAGAAATATGTTCCCAGGGGAACATATGGGCATTCAACAAAATAGAAGATTTCCAAGTATATGTAAGGAAAAGACCAGAACTCAGTGGAAAGTTTGATATCTAAACACAAAGATCAAGAGAAACATGAAAAGGTAAATATAAAAGAGAGGGAAAAGGAGAAAAACGTGTTGGTTTTTTTTTAATTCAAACTCTCTTCTTTAAGGGCTACAATTAGATCAAATTATATATATTAATATATGAGGAAATGTTATTTGTAACTATCAAAAATATTTTCAGTATTATAGTAAATAAAAGAATCTTTCATAGGAAAAGATTGGGGCATTAAAGGCTATAAAATGATATAGGGGAAAACAGGGTGAGGGGGAATCAATGATGGTACTAAGAGATAGTTGAAGAAATAAAATGAATAGAATAATTTTTGTCACACAAAGATATACGTGGGAAGGGGAGGGTGAAGAATACTCTTACAAGAGGGAGAGGAAGAGAGTGCTATTAGATGATACCTGAATATTACTCTCAGTGAAATCAATTCTGAGAGGGAAGAGCATCTAGACCCCTTGTGATCTTGAGGTCTATCTTATATTACAGGGTAAGGAAGAAGGTGAAACTAAGGGGGGTAGGGGGGAGGGAGATCAAAAAATTAAAAAGGGGAGGGAAGGAGAGGGAGGAGGGTATTCAACAGAACTTAAATAACAAGAAGGGAACAGAAAGGGAGGGGCCAGAAAGGGAAGTATATATCAAGGGAAGGGAATAGGGGGATTGACTAAAAGTAGACCACTGGTTTAAAAAGATATAGCACAAAAAGAAGAAAGGTCAGAACTAGGAGAGGATATCAAAATGCTAGGGAATTCAAAAGTGACAATCATAACTTTGAACGTGAATGGGATGAACTCAACCATATAAGGTAAACGAATAGGAGAGTGGATTAGAATCCAGAATCCTACCATATGTTGTCTACAAGGAACACACATGAGATGAGTAGATACTCACAAGGTCAGAATTAAAGTGTGGAGCAAGACCTATTGGGCCTCAACTGACAGAAAGAAGGCAGGATTTTCAATCGTAATATCTGACAAAGCCAAAGTAAAAATAGACCTGATTAAAAGGGATAGGGAAGGTAAATACATTCTGATAAAAGGGAGTATAAATAATGAGGAAATATCACTAATCAACATGTATGCACCAAATGATATAGCACCCAAATTTCTAATGGAGAAACTAGTAGAATTGAAGGAGGAAATATATAGTAAAACTTTACTAGTGGGAGACATGAACCTACCACTATCAAATTTAGATAAATCAAATAAAAAAATAAGAAAGAGGTAAAAGAGGTGAATGAAATCTTAGAAAAAATAGAGTTAGTAGATATATGGAGAAAAATAAATTGGGACAAAAAGGAATACACCTTCTTTTCAGCATCACATGGCACAGTCACAAAGATTGACCATGTACTAGGGCACAGAATCATTGCAAACAAATGCAAAAGGGCAGAAATAATAAATACAACCCTTTCAGATCATAAGGCAATAAAAATAATGATCAGTAAGAGTACATGGAAAGCTAAATCAAAAACTAATTGGAAATTAAATAATATGATTCTCCAAAATTGACTAGTCAGTGAACAAATCATAGAAACAATTAATAATTTCATTGAAGAAAATGACAATGGTGAGATCAAAATCTATGGGATACAGCCAAAGCAGTACTCAGGGGAAAATTTATGTCCTTGAGTTCATATATTAAAAAATTAGGGAGCTCAGATATCAATGAATTGGATGTGCAAATCAAAAGACTTGAAAGCGAACAAATTAAAAATCCCCAGAAGAAAACCAAATTAGAGATCCTAAAAATTAAGGGAGAAATTAATAAAATCAAAAGTGATAGAACTATTAAACTAATAAATAAGACTAGAAGCTGGTATTTTGAGAAAAACAAACAAATTTGACAAAATACTGGTGAATCTCATAAAAAAAAGGAAAGAAGAAAACCAAATTAACAGTATTAGGGATGGAAAGGGAGAACTCACCTCTAATGAAGAGGAAATTAAGGCAATCATTAAAAAGTATTTTGCTCAATTATATGGCAATAAACATGCCAATCTAGGTGATAAGGACGAATATTTACAAAAATATAAATTGCCTAGATTAACAGAAGAAGAAATAGAACTCTTAAATAATCCCATATAAGAAAAAGAAAATGAACAGGCCATCAAAGAACTCCCCAAGAAAAAAATCCCCAGGGCCTGATGGATTCACAAGTGAATGCTATCAAACATTCAAAGAACAGCTAATCCCAATTAAGCAAAGAGGTAGTTCTACCAAATTCATTTTATGACACAAATATGGTACTAATCCCAAAGCCAGGCAGGCCAAAAATGGAGAAAGAAAACTACAGACCAATCTCCTTAATGAACATAGATGCAAAATTCTTAAACAGGATATTAGCAAGAAGACTCCAGCAAGTCATCATGAGTGTTATTCACTTTGATCAGGTGGGATTTATACCAGGAATGCAAGGATGGTTCAATATCAGGAAAACCATCTACATAATTGACTGTACTGTAGTAGTCTCTCGGTAACAGAGTATGACAATTGTCTTTGTGCGTTTTTGTGCACAAAGACACTTGTGCATGAAGATTTAAGTGGAAAAGTCGATGCACAGAGACAGTCCCACTCTCTTGGCGTTGGAAGCCTGGGTCCATTGGCATGAAAAATCGTTACACCTGGAGACTTCCTCAGCTGCATTGGATGGCTGTGTTGTCTTTTGTGCTCCAACACACCCTAAGCACTCCACAGTGCCTTGCTGTATCGCCATCTCAGCCATTGAACCTTCTTGTTGGTTTCTTCTGCTGTTCTGCCGAAACAGTCTTCACATGCTGGGTGAGCAAAGCCCTAGTTCACCAGGGGTCGATACCCTATGGCTACCCTCACAAAGTTTAGCCGGCCTGTTGAAGCCGTTGCCCGGGTGTGGCCACTGCCGCATCCTAGCAGCTACTAGGAGCCACAAGTGAGAGCTGGGTGTTAGGTGGGGGTCAGAGGCTAGAGAACTGCCCTAGGAGGGCATCACAAGCCCTCCATACCAAAGATATTACTCCTTCCTGGACACCCCATACACCATATTGTAATTGACCATATCAACAAGCAAACCAACAAAAATCACATGATTATCTCAATAGATGTAGAAAAAGCCTTTGTCAAAATACAACACTCATTCCTATTGAAAACACTAAAAAGTATAGGAATAGAAGGATCTTTCCTAAAAATAATAAACAGTATCTATCTAAAACCGTCAGCCAACATCATCTACAATGGAGATAAACTAGATGCATTCCCAATAAGATCAGGAGTGAAACAAGGATACCCCTTATCACCTTTATTATTCAACATTGTACTAGAAACCCTAGCAGTAGCAATTAGAGAAGAAAAAGAAATCAGGGGTATTGAAATTGGCAATGAGGAGACCAAGCTATTACTCTTTGTTGATGACATGATGGTCTCCTTAACAAATCCTAGAGAATCAACTAAAAAGCTAGTGATAGGGGGCAGCTGGGTAGCTCAGTGGATTGAGAGCCAGGCCTAGAGATGGGAGGTCCTAGGTTCAAATCTGGCCTCAGACACTTCCCAGCTGTGTGACCCTGGGCAAGTCACTTGACCCCCATTGCCTAGCCCTTACCACTCTTCTGCCTTGGAGCCATACACAGTATTGACTCCAAGACGGAAGGTAAGGGTTTTCAATTAAAAAAAAAAAAGCTAGTGATAATCAACAACTTTACCAAAGTTGCAGGATACAAAATAAACCCATATAAGTCATCAGCCTTTCTATATATTTCTAACACATCTCAGCAGCAGGGATAAGAGAAATTCCATTCAAAATCACCTTAAACAATATGAAATACTTAGGAATCCATCTGCCAAGACAAGCACAGGAACTATATGAACACAACTACAAAACACTTTCCACACAACTAAAACTAAATTTGAGCTATTGGAAAAACATTAACTGCTCGTGGGTAGAATGAGCCAATATAATAAAAATGACCATCCTACCCAAACTTACCTACCTATTGCCCTACCCATTGAACTTCCAAAAAACCTTTTTTACTGAACTAGAAAAAACCATAACTAAGTTCATTTGGAAGAACAAAAGATAAAGGATATCCAGGGAAATAATGAAAAAAAAAATACAAAGGAAGGTGGCCTTGCAGTCCCAGATCTCAAACTATATTATAATGTAGTGTTCAGCAAAACAATTTGGTTCTGGCTAAGAGACAGAAAAGATCGGTGGAATAGACGTGAGGTAAGTGACTTCAGCAAGACAGTCTATGACAAACCGAATGACCCCAGCTTTTGGGAGAAAAATCCACTATTTGATAAAAACTGCTGGGAAAACTGAAAGAGTGTGGGAGAGATTAGTTTGGATCAATACCTCACACCCTACACCAAGATAAACTCAGAATGGGTGAAAGATTTGAACATAAAGAAGGAAAATATAAGTAAATTAGGTGAACACTGAATAGTATACATGTCAAACCTTTGGGAAGGGAAAGATTTTAAAACCAAGCAAGACTTAGAAAGAGTCACAAAATGTAAAATAAATAATTTTGACTACATCAAATTAAAAAGTTTTTGTACAAACAAAACCAATGTAACCAAAATTAGAAGGGAAGCAACAAACTGGGAAACAATCTTCATAACAAAAACCTCTGACAAACGTCTAATTATTCAAATTTACAAGGAGCTAAATCAATTGTAAAAAAAAAAAATCAATCAATTCTCCAATTGGTAAATGGGCAAAGGACATGAATAGGCAGTTTTCAGTTAAAAAGAAATCAAAACTATTAATAAGCACATGAAAAAGTGTTCTAAATCTCTTATATCAGAGAGATGCAAATCAAAAGAACTCTGAAGTACCACCTCACAGCTAGCAGATTGGCTAACATGACAGCAAAGGAAAGTAATGAATGTTGGAGGGGATGTTGCAAAGTCAGGACATTAATTCATTGCTGGTGGAGTTGTGAATTGATCCAACCATTCTGGCAGGCAATTTGGAACTATGCCCAATGGGTGATAAAAGACTGCCTGCCCTTTGATCCAGCGATAGTACTGCTGGGTTTATACCCCAAAGAGATAATAACAAAAAAGACTTGTACAAAAATATTCATAGCTGCTCTCTTTGTGGCACCAGAAAACTGGAAAATGAGGGGATGCCCTTCAATTGGAGAATGTCTGAACAAATTATGGTATATGTTGGTGATGGAATACTATTGTGCTCAAAGGAATAATAAAATGGAGGAATTCCATAGGAACTGGAACATCCTCCAGGAATTGATGCAGAGTGAGAGGAGGAGAACCAGGAAAACAGTGTACACAGAGACTCATACACTGTGGTACAATCGAACGTAATGAACTTCTCAATTAGTGGCAGTGCAATGCCCTTGAAAAACCTGCAGGGATCTACAAGAAAAAAAGACTATCCACAAGCAGAGGACAAATTGTTGGAACAAAAACACCAAAGAATGGCAACTGCTTGAATACAGGGGCCGAGGGGATATGATTGGGGATGGAGACTCTATGTGAACATCCTGCTGCAAATACCAACAACATGGAAATGGGTTTAGAACAAGGACACATGTGGAATTATGGATTGGCTATCGTCGGCTATGGGAGGGGTGGCGGGAGGGGAGGGAGGAAAAGAAAATGATTTTTGTATTCAATGAATAATGTTTGAAACTGACCAAACAATATAATGTTTAAATTAAAAAAAAATAATTCTGAGTAATTCTAGCTTGCGTTCATCAGAGTGGTGATTATGGCAACAAAGGGACAATAATAAGTGTCTGAAGGGTTTTAGGATAGAAAGTATATTGATGATGTGGATCTGTAAATGAATACAACCATTCTGGAAATTCATTTGGAATTTTATCCAAAAAAGTCACTGAATAGCACATGCTTTTTACCTAGCTACCATTGTTTGACCTGTATTCCAAAGAGATTGGAAAAAGAGGAAACAGTCCTTTATGTGCAGAAATACTTATAGCATAAATGGTTGTGTAGGCAAATAAAACTGGAAATTAAAGGAATGTTCATCAGTTGAGGAACAGCTAAATCAAACTATAATAAATGAGGAAATAGATGATTTTAAAGAGAAAAGGAAAGAGGTATAAACGGATACAGAATGAGTAAACTGAACCAGGAGAGCCATTTATAACTGTAATGTCAATATTGTAAAAATGAACAATTTTGAGGATTTTTATAAACTAGAGAAGAATGAAGTGAGCAGAACTAGGAGAACAGTTTATACAATAACAATATTGTAAAAATAAACAAGTTTGAAAAGCTGTAAGAATCACAGTCAATACAGTGACCACATATGGGTGCTGAGAACCCTTGATGAAATGTGTTTTTCTTGACCGACAAATGATTCATTTAAACAGCAGTAGACATATATAAATATACATTTTTTATCTTGTTTTGTTTGACTGCATATTTGTTACAAGCCTTTTTTTTCCTTTTTTTTCCAATGGGAAAGATAGTAGTTTCTGTTACTTTTTAAAAAATAGATGTCTGGAAGTGCTACAGATGTGAAATGTTGCATACACTCTCAGATGAAGTCATTGTATTATTAATTGTTTTGCTTTGTTACAAAGAGATCTTTCATGAAATGAGAGTAAATAGTAAATATTTGTAGTGTAAAAACAAAACACATAAGTAGAAGGAAAAAGACAAAAAATGATAGAAAGAAAGCAAAGTATATATGTATTGAAAAGTAATCCCAATTATAGACCATGCTCAGATTTTACACACGATAGATTTTTCTTGGATGAGACTTTTCTCTTCATGTTTGATCCCCTGGGGAATTTCCCTAGTGGTAGAAGTGCTGGGTCACTGCATGATGACTTTTCTAGTATAAATTTTTAGTCTGTTTATCTCCTTATAGCCATTTGTTATTTTCAACTTTTGTCATTATTCCCAATCTGACAGATATGAACTAAAATCTCAAAATAGCTTTTCATTTGCATTCTATTTATTTCCTCTTTTTTTTATTTGAAGCATTATTTCATAGGCTTTTTGATAACTTGAAATTCTTCTTTTGAAAAATGTTCATATCCTTTTACCATTTACCTGATAATGAATGTTTCTTGTTATAAACATTCACACACATGCACACACATGTATTTATCGTCTTTATGTCTTGCATAACAGACCTTTCTCAGAGAGATTTGTTTCAAAGATTCCTCCTGACCCCCATCAACAGCTTGCCTTTTTTTCACCATTAATTTTTGCCTATGTTTAAGGTAGCTAAGTGGCATAGGGAATAGAACACTGAGCTTAGTGGCAGGAGGACCTGAATTCAAATCCAGACTCAGACCCTTACTAGTTGTGTGACCTCAGAAAGTCAATTAAAACTCTGTTTGCCTCAGTTTCCTCAACTGTAAAATGAAGAATAATAATTATAAAATACTTTAGCATAATGCCTGACATATAGAAAGCTTTATATAAATGTTAGCTATTGTTATTTTTATGTGAAACATTTTAGCTTCATGTAATGGAAATTATGTATTATATCTTATCCGAACACCTATCCCTTCTTTGATTAAGGCTCATCTCCTTAACCATAATTGTAGAATATACTTTCTGCAATTTGCCTCTTCTCTTTTAAAAATCTGTCCTCAAATACATTGCTGGTGGAGTTGTGAATTGTTTTAACCATTATGGAGGGCAATTTGGAATTATGTGTAAAGGGCTTGAAAAGAATGCCTGCTCTTTAATCCAGCCATACCATTGTTGGGTTTGTATCTTAAAAAGATAATAAGGAAAAAGACTTGTACAAAAATATTTATAGCTGAACTCTTTGTGGTGGCAAAGAATTAGAAAATGAGGGGAGTCCATCGATTGGGGATTGGCTCAATAAATTGTGGTATCTGATGGTGATGTAATACTATTGTACTGTAAGGAATAATGACCTGGAGAATTTCCATGTGAACTGGAAAGACCTCTAGGAATTGATGCAGTGAAAGGAGCAGAACCTGGAGAACATTGTACATAGAGAATGATACATTATGGCACAATCACATGTAATAGACTCTTCTAGCAGCAATGCAATGACCCAGGACAATCCAGAGGAACTTATGAGAAAGAATGGTATCCACATCCAGAGGAAGAAGTGTAGGAGCAGAAATGCAAAAGGAAAATACATGATCGATCATGTAGTTTGATGGGGATATGATTAGGATTTTGATGTTAAAAGATCGCTCTATTACAAATATGAATAACATGAGAATAGGTTTTGAACAATGATATGTATATAACCCAGTGGAATTGCTTGTCAGCTCCTGGAGGGGGGGAGGAAGGAGGGTAGGGAAAATCATGAATCATGTAACCATGGAAAAATATGTCAATTAAAAAAAATAATAATCTGTCCTTTTTATGTTTAGGATCATTTGAAGCTTATTTTGATATGTAGCATAAAATTTTTATCTACACCTAATTTCTGTCAAATTATTTTCCATTTTTCACAAAAGTTTTGATCACAGAAGAAATCCTTAGTCCTTAGCATAGTAGTTGCTATTTGAAGGTTTGTAGAACACTAAGCTACTATGCTTGATTGCTTTTCACCCACCCTGATTTGTGTAAGTCAGGGGTCTTATACTCTCTTTTACCCTAGCTTTCCCTACCATATGGAGTGTTCTGCTCTCCCTGACTATATTAACTTAGATAAATTGAATAATCTCCAACAATTAGCTCTTTTTCAAGTTTCAGAAAGAGAACACTGTTTGATATGCTAATTGCTCCTAATGCAAGACATCCCTTAGACAAACAAGCCTATAGGTTGTGATAGAATGTTCCACAAATGTTAAGTTAAATCTACTAATTTGTCCTAGATGTTGATATTAGATCTTATTGCTAATATCTGCCCTTTTAGTCTTTATCTTCATTTGCTGCTATCACCTCCTTTCTAAGCATTCTGTAATAAACCCCAAAATATTGAATAGTGATGAGGTCCAGAAAGAAAGCAGTAAATTAAATTGATGGGGAAAGAGTAAAGAGAAGGGGAGAGACAATAATTATTTTGAATGTATTATTAGTCCAACTATAAGACATACTTCCCTGTTTTAAATTCCTTACTTTCTGTCTTAAAAATCAATATTGAATATTGGCTCTGAGGCAGTAGAGTAGTAAGGGCTAGACAATGGGAATTAAGTGACTTACCCAGAATCACACAGGATGTTTGTGAGACCAGATTTGAATCCAGGACCTCTTGTCTCTAGGGTTGGCACTTGATCCATTAAATCACCTAGCTGCCCCTGGGCATACCCTTTTAAAAGGAAATGTATCTATACTGAAAAGTAATCCCAACTATAAACCATGGTAAGATTTTCACACGATAGATTGGAGCTGGAAAGAACTGAATGGGAATAGAAAAGAATACACCTTTTTCTCAGTAGCACATGACACCTTCACAAAAATCAACCATATAATAAACATAAAGACCTCACATCCATATATAGAAAAGCAGACATTTCACATGCATACTTTTCAGACCATAATGCAATAAAAATTTCACTCAACAAAGGACAGCAGAAAGTTTAAAAATTAATTGGAAACTAAACAATCTTAAAGTATAAGTGAGTTAATGAATAAATCATAGGAACAACCAACAGTTTTATTAAAGAAAATGACAATGAGGAAAAAACATCAAAATTCATGGGATGCCACCAAAGTGGTACTTAGAAGGAAATGTATATCTCATAATTTTTATATTAATAAATTAGAAAAATGAATTGTACATGCATTGATATAAAAATAGATTAGAAACCCCTAATTAGATACCAAAATTAGAAATTATGAAAATCAAGGGAAAGATTAATAAAATTGAAAGTTTAAAAAAATTGAACTAATAAGACAAGGAAATGGTTTTTTGAAAAAATAAACTATTGTGTTAACTTGGTTTAAAAAAAGAAAGAGGAAAATCAAATTTCCAGGAACAAAAATGAAAAAAGATAAATCATAACCAATGGAGAAGAAATTAAAACAATTATTGGAAGTTTTTTGCCCAGCTATATACAAATTAAGCTAAAGATCTAAGTGAAATAGATGAATACTTACAGAAATATAAACTACCTAGATTAATACAAAAGGAAATAAAACACTTAACCCCATCACAGAAAAAAGAAATTGATCAAACCATCAAAGAACTCCCTATGGAAAATGCCCCAGGACCAGATGAATTCACAAATGAATTTTACTAAATGTTCAGAGAGCAAATAACTAATGCTACGTAAATTATTTAGAAACAGTGAAAGACAAAATCCTTCGAGACTTTTTGTGAAGTAATAATAAATACAGTATTGGTACCTAAAACAGGAAGAGATAAAATAGAGAAAGAAAATTATAGACCAAGATTCCTCATGATCATTGATGCAAACATTTTAAATATAATGCTAGCAAGGAGATTACAACATTTTTATCACAAGAGTCATATACCACAATCAGATGGATTTTATATTAGGACTGCAGATATGGTTCGGTATTAATCATCAGCATTATTGACCATATCAGTAACAAAACCAATAGAAATCACATGATTATTTCAATAGATGCAGAAGAAACATCTGACAAAATACAACATCCATTTCTTATAAAAACATTGGAATAAAGGGACCTTCCTTAAAGGGATAAATGGCATTTAATCTAAAACCACCAGCAGAATCTTTCCAGTAAGAACCAGGTAAAGATGTCCATTATTAGATCTATTATTTAATATTACACTAGAAATGCTTGCTATAGCAATAAGAGTAGAAAAAAGAATTTGAAGGAATTAGAATAGGCAACAGGAAACAAAGTTATTACTCTTTGCAGATGATATGATGGTACACAGAGAATCCTGAAGAATCAACCAAAAAAACATAATCGAAATTATTACCAACTTCAGCAAAGTTGCAGAATACAAAATAAACCCATATAAATCATCATCATTTCTTTTACTACTGACAAAATCCAGGAACAACAAAAGGAAATCTCCTTCAAAATAACTCTAGACAATATACAATACCTGGAGGGCATACCTACTCAAACAAACCCAACAACTATATAAACAAAATCTTCACAAAAATAGACCTAAACGACTGGAAAAATATTAATTCATCATAGATGGACCAAGCCAGTGTAGTGAAAATGAAACTCCTACCTAAATTATCTGTCCAGCATCATACCAACCAAACTACCACAAAATTATTTCATTTTTGGCTGTACCAGATCTCAATCTACACCACTATAAAGTGGTAACCATCAAAACATCTATAAGAAATAGAGTGGTGGATCAATGGAATATTTTAAGCAACCAATACATGGCAGTCAATGCCCATAGCACCTTAGTGTTCCATAGATAAAGGCATTTGGGGATAGAATTCACTATTTTCCAGAAATTAGAGAGCAGTATAACAGAGACTAGACGTGGACCAATAACATCTTATACCATACACTGGGATAAAATCAGAATTGATACTTGATCTGGAAATAAAAGGTGACACCATAAACAAATTAGAATAACACAGAAAGTTTACTTGTCAGACTTATGGATAAGGTAAGAATATATGACCAAACAAGACAAACAGATGGTTTTGATTACATTAAATTTAAAAAGTTTTTTTTTTTCAGATAAAACCAATACAAACAAGATTAGATGAGAAACAACAAATTTGGGGGAATCTTTTAACAAGTATCTATGACAAAAGACTCATCTCTCAAATATATAGAGAACTGAGTCAAATTTATGAGAATACAAAGCATTTCCCAGTTGAAAAATGGTTAGGGGTTATGAACAGGCAGTTCTCTGAGGAAGAAATTGAGACGATCTGTAGAAATGTGAAAAAATGCTCCAAATCACTATTGATTCGAGAAATACAAATTAAAACAACTCAGAGATATCATTTTATACCTGCCAGATTGACTAATTGTTCCAAATAAAAATCATCTGGAGTGTCAGCACCAGATTTATAAGCATTTATTAGTAAAGAAAGAGAGTTTGATAGAGGTAAAGAAAGGTCTTGGCCTTTCTAACTTAAGGTAAGATGAAGTCCCAGATTTCAACCCAATGTGCTCCCCTCTATGCTGTGCTGCAAGCATCAACCCAAGGAGTCAGTCTGTTCAGAAGTTGAAGTAAAAAGGAGGCCTTTCTCCTTCCCAAGCTCACATTTTAAACCCTGCCAGCTCCTCCCTCTGTGCACGTTGCATGTTGACACTCATAGTAATGCTGATACCAGGGGATGCCAAGGCTAAACTCTGTTCTCGGGGTCCCCCAAATAATTTACTTCACACATTAACGTGACCAAAAAGGATAATGATAAGTGCTGGAGGTGATGTAGGAAAATTGGGACACAAATAACACTGTTGATGGAACCATGAACTGATAAAACCATTCTGGAGAGCAATATGGAGCCACAAAACTATGCAAACCTTTTAACCCAGCAATTCCACTACTGGGTCTTTATCCTAAAGACATCAGATATAAGGGAAAAGGACCTGCCTATACTGAATAATTTTAACAACTCTTTTTGTGGTGGCAAAGAATTGGAAACTGAGGGAAGGGGGTACCTATCACTTATGTAATAAGTTGTGGTATATGATTGTGATGGAATACTATTGTACCACAAGGGAACAACAAACAGGATGAGTTCAGAAAAACCTGAAAAGACTTACATGAATTGATTAAAGTGAAGTGAGCAAAACCAAGAGAACAATGTAGACAGTAACAGAAGTTCTGTGCAATTATCAGCTGTCAAGGACTAAACCATTATCAGTGAAGCAAGTCTCCAACATAACCACAAGAGACTCATTATGAAAATGCTATCCACCAGCAAAGAAGGAACTATTGGAGTCTGCGTGTAGATCAAAGCATGTCATCTTCCACTATATTTCTTTCCTGAAATTTCTATTATATATGTAACATGTGGTTTCCATCATGACATGATCAATATGGGAATATGTATCAATCACAATGAAAGTAAAGATATAAGTTATATCAGACTTTTCATCATCTTGGGGACAGGGGAGGATAAGGGAGGGAGAAAACTTGAATTCTAAAATGTCAAAGAACAGTGGTCAAAAACTGTTTATACATGTGATTGAAGAAACAGTTAAATAAGCAGCAAAAATATATATATAGTTTGGAAACTAGGGTAGGATTGTAGCCTATATTAAGAACAGTATAGAAGAGCTGGAAATATTAAGGGAGTTGGAAACCAGTTGCTGAGTCTACACATTTACAAGAGTATGAGTACTATAAAGTTGTAGTTGTGATCATAGTATCAGTTAGTGATATCTAATATTTTTACCTTAATTATTCTTATTCCTCCTCTGAGTGTGTTCTTCTATTATTGGCATTTTGAGAAGTGGCAGTGTTTTTTAGAAAATTATATTACTTAAATATATGATATATGAAGATTTTCCAGTGTTCTTATTTAATTTAAAGCATTTTCTGAATGAATGGATGAATCTTAAATTTAATAATATAATATTATTTAGAAAAATAAGATTCATTTAAAATGTTTTTAAACCAAACTTTGCTTAGATATATTTTTCTATTTTCATCATAGAATCTCATGGGTGAAAGAGATCTTAGGAATTATTAGATTACTTGAAGAAGAATCATCTCTAGTATTCTCATCAAGTGATTGAGTACGCTTTATTTATTTATTTGTTTGTTTATTTATTTATTTTTAACATTATTTTATTTGGTCATTTCCAAACATTATTCATTGGAAACAAAAATCATTTTCTTCCTCCCCCCCACCTCTCCCATAGCCGACGCATGATTCCACTGGGTATCACATGTGTTCTTGACTCAAACCCATTTCCGTGCTGTTGGTATTTACATTAGAATGTTCATTTAGTCTCTCCTCAGTCATATCCCCTCCACCCCTGTAGTCAAGCAGTTGTTTTTCTTCTGTGTTTCTACTCCCACAGTTCTTCCTTTGGATGTGGATAGTGTTCTTTCTCATAGATCCCTTCAGGTTGTTCAGGATCACTGCATTGCCACTAATGGAGAAGTCCATTACATTCGATTGTACCACAGTGTATCAGTCTCTGTGTACAATGTTCTCCTGGTTCTGCTCCTCTCGCTCTGCATCACTTCCTGGAGGTTGTTCCAGTCTCCATGGAATTCCTCCACTTTATTATTCCTTTGAGCACAATAGTATTCCATCACCAACATATACCACAATTTGTTCAGCCATTCCCCAATTGAAGGGCATCCCCTCATTTTCCAATTTTTGGCCACCACAAAGAGTGCAGCTATGAATATTCTTGTACAAGTCTTTTTCCTTATTATCTCTTTGGAGTACAAACCCAGCAGTGCTATGGCTGGATCAAAGGGAGTAGGCTTTATTTAAAGACATTTCATGACAGGAAAATTTTTGGAGAACTTATTAAGAAATTCTTCCATATATTGATATGAAATCTTTTCCTTCAGTTTCGGTCTTTTGGACCTTGTATTTACTAATGTGCATATATTTGAAGAAAGCAATCATGTTTTTCACAATAGTTCCCCTCTGTAAACAAAATATACATTATCTCTTCAACCTGTTAGCGTATGGCATATTTTAAATTACCTCATTCCCATCAACCTTTTAAGGAAGTATTCCAGCTTTTTAATGATCTTCATAAACTGAAGCACTCAGAAAATAAGGAAAGAGCATTACTCAACTAAAAGTAAGTTAGCAATTTTAGCAAGCACAATTTGGTCCATAGTAATGATAATACCTTAAGGAGTTTTCATTCATCTCCTGGTTTCCATTATGATTTCTATATGAATGGAGCTACAGTGTGATCTTCCCAACTATTTACTAGATGTTTTCCTCTGGTGCCAGTCTTCTACCCTGTCCTTATCCTGCTCCTAGGTAACTAGAGAGATGCCATTCCATCTGCTCCCTCTTCCTATTTCTGACCTGTCTTGTCGATAGGAAAAGGAGAGAAATGGCATCCCATTAGTTTTCTACCACTTACTGGACCTTTGCTCTGGGGTCCTGAACCTGAGAGGACACCATTCTAATGCTGAACCTCTTGTGATAAACCTACCTGAATTCATTCCTTAAAGATTAGCAACTTCAAATGCATTCATGTCCTCCCTAACCCCATGATTCTGAATCCTTGTTTATTATGTATGCCCTATTCTCCATCTTCCACACCTCTATACCTTATTCACCCCATATACTCTGTAATCCAGTGTTCTTGCTGTTCTACTTCTTGTTCTTTGAACAGGACATACTGACTCCAGACATTTTTATTGCCTGTCTTCTGTATCTAGAATTCTTTCTCTCCTTATCTCTATTTCCTGGTTTCTTTAGTCTCACCTTCTGCATGGAGCTTTCCTTATCCTCCTTAATCTCAATGCCTTCTCTCTTTCAAATAATTATAATTTTCCTATATGTTATACTTGTAAATATATACATATATATATATATACACACACACACATATACATAAATATATGCATTTGTTTGCATGTTGTCTCCACTGTTGTACTGTGAGCTTCTTGACATCAGGGAGTGTCTTTTACCTTTCTTTGTATTTCTAGCACTTGGCACAGTGCTGGCACATATATAATGTACACTTAATTTTTATTGACTTAAATTTTATACTTTTATTTAAGAGATTCTCTCTAAAATCTAAGTTATCTTGCCCATCCATGTAACCATTTCTTCTTCCCAACTTCCTTATCTGTGGCACCAGGCTTTTGCCTCTAAATCTGTGTATCATTTTTCTACTCCCATGTTCTCCTTATATCCATTCTGTCACCAAGACCCTTAGGCACTTCTACTTTTAGGAAAAAAAATTTTTTTTAAACCCTTACCTTCCGTCTTGGAGTCCATACTGTGTATTGGTTCCAAGGCAGAAGAGTGGTAAGGGCTAGGCAATGGGGTTCAAGTGACTTGCCCAGGGTCACACAGCTTGGAAGTGGCTGAGGCCAGATTTGAACCTAGGACCTTCCATCTCTAGGCTTGGCTCTCAATCCACTGAGCTACCCAGCTGCCCTCTTCAGAAATATTTTGTCTTACAGATAGATAAAAATATTTCTTTTCTATCTTATCCTGCCCATTGATATTACTATAGCTAGGTTGTTATTACTTCTGTCTCTGTCATTACCATTAGCTTCCTAATTAAATATTGTTTTCCTCTTCCATATCATACATTTTCTTTCTTTAAACCCTTACCTTCTGTCTTAGAATCAATACTAAGTATTGGTTCCAGGGCTGAAGAGCAGTAAGGACCAGGTAATTGTTGTGACTTGTACAGGGTCACATAGCTAGGGAATGTTTGAGGTCATATCTGAACCCAGGACCTTGTATCTCCAGATTCTGCACTCTGTCCACTGAGCTGTCTCTGTCCAGGTGATTCCCAAATCTATGTATCCATCCCTACTGTCTCTTGAACTCTAGTTCCACATCCCCACATGCCTTTTGGATAGCTCAAATTGGATGTCCAATAAGCATCTCAAATAACATTCAAAGCAAAATACATTCTCCCTAAACCCTCCTTCTAATCTTCCTTTTAAGAATTGATCACGCTACTCTCCTCATAGTCACCCACGCTTGAGAATCTTGATGTCATCTTCAGCCTCTTTCTTATAGTCACTTCACATTTCTAATCTGCTTACCCAGCTTCTTGATTTTACTTTAACAATGTCTTTCCTTTATCTACCCTTTTTTTACCTTGTTGCCTATTGAAATAGATTCGTGGTTGATATCCCTGCATCAAGTCTCTCCACACTCTTATTCCTTCTCCACTCAGCTATCAAGATTTTCCTAAAGTGGGAAAGTGTGAGACATGGGCTTGTTTTTAACTATAATTGTTGTTGAAGCAGCCACTTGATAGGGAGAGATTAGAGATTAGTAAGGCTGTTGATGATAATAAGGGTACTCTGCTAGAAAAGACAGGGTGATGTTCTTTGGTTGTAAAAACTAAATAAAGAATATTTGTTTCATTAGGGAAGTTGAAAATTTATTTCCACTGAGTAGAATTTTTGTTGTTAAGCATATGCTGACTTAAAATATAGAAAAAAAATTGTAATATAATACCAGATGCCAATGAAGAACAAATTGAACAAAATAAAGGAAATCCCCATGATAATTTTCACCTGGGACTTTCTATCAGTATATATACATTTATCTATGGGCTGAAATAATAATAATAATACCAGGGAATTTCCAGTTCTGAGTTTGACAAATTCAATTGTCATTTTCATTTTCTGTTTGATAACCTCATTTAGGTATTGCAAACTACTGTTAGAAGACAGATCAATTCAAAGTAATGCTTAAATAAAATAATATTAAAATAAAAGTAAAATTTAACTTTGACTGCTGCACAATTTAAACATCTTCCTTCAAATACTACAGAGTGCCCAGAGTTTGTTCTTTTCCTAGTACAGAAATAGAGAATTAATCATTTTAAATGAGGAAATATTTAATTATAAGAACAACAGAAAATGAGGTGTTTCCTCTCCCTAAAACACTTCCTCCATAAAGCCGTTTTCTTTAATACAACTATTCTTGTTGGATCTTGCCTAATTTAAATGCCCCCAAGTAATGCAATTTCAGTCACTTAATTGAAATTGAGATTGTATCACAGAGAAAATTTTATTTATCCTCACTGACAAAAAAATTGAGAATTTTGAGTTATATTTCTTCTTTACCTTTTATACTATGTGTAGTATATTGAAATTTAGTGTAAAACTTCCAATTTGTTTCAAAAGAAGCATCCCATAATAAATAGCATATTCTAGGCATCGAGAACAGATGTTGTAGAAAGGATCATAGATGGAAAATGGAATTTCATGTGTAGAGGACACCAAGACAATTTGGTATTACCAGAGTGTGTCTGAAATGACATTATATATAATTAGCCTGAAAAGATAGGCTTGAGAAGGACTTTAAATTTAACAAAGATGTTTTTATTTAATCCTATAAAATAATAGGGAACTAGTTAAATTTATTGAATAGAGGAGGGGCATGGTCAGGTGTGTATTTTAGGAATACTCAGCTATGTATTGGCAGTTATAGGAAAGATATATTTGATATGGAAAGACTTCCAACAGGAAGATATAGAAGATCAGAAACTTTTATAGTAGTGTAGGCTAGAAATATTGAGCATTTAACTAGGGTGGTGACCAAGGGACATGGACAGATATGAAATGTCATCCTGAGGTGGAATCCACAAAACTTGGCATTTGACTACATATGGAATGAAAGAAAAGAATGAAGAGTCAAAAATAGCTGTAAGGTTGCAAACCTGGATAAATTAAAAGATAGTGGCATTCTCAACAGAGATGAGGAAGTATGGATGATGATTGGATTTTAGGGAGAAAGCTATCAAGGTCTATTTTTGGATATGTTGAGTTTGAGAAGCCAATGTGACATCAAATTTAAAATAACCAATGGATAGACGATGATGATATAGAATTATAGCTCAAGCGGTATAGGTAGATATTAATTGTTGGTGAAGCTATCAATTGGTGCAAACATTTTGGAACGTAATTTGGACTTGAGAAAAATCAAGACAGAAGATATTATATACCAAAATATTCATAGCAGCTCTTTTTTGGGAAACCAAAAATTGGAAATATAGTGTGTCCTCAGATTGGAGAATGGCCAAACAAATGGTGTCATGTGAAAACAAAAATAATTTTTTTGTGCCATGTGCTCTGCTAAATAATAGAGAAATATGTGCTTGTAGTGAAAATGCACAAGTCTTGAAACCACTCGTTTTTGTATCCTTAGCACCTACCTATTATAATGTAGTAGATACTTAATAAATATTGATTGCTTGATTGGTCTTGATTTTGAATCTTGTATAAACTTGCTAATAGTGCAACCCTTAGCAAGTCATTCAACTTTTTTGTGTCTTAGTTTCCTCATCTGCAAAATAGAGACAATTCAATAACTTATTTACATTGTCTACTTCATAGTGATGATATGTAGAATTTGATTTGTAAACTATGAAACACTATAAAAATATAAATTGTTGGCTCAGGTATCTTACAGTTTAATCAGGAGAAATGGTACCTACTCAATCATCATTCACATTTTTTTAAATAATTAAATGTGTAAATATAAGGGCCAAAATTCTGAGGAGGCTGAACTCTCCAGACCACTAATCCTTTTAAAAAACAAACAAACAACTCTTACCTTCTGTTTTAGAAGTGATACTAAGTATAAGTTCTAAGGCATAAGAGATTGGTAAGGGTCATTCAGCTAGGAGCAGGGCCTCCTGTCTCTGGGTCTACCCCTACCACCAGTCTTATTTCTAGTCTAACCCTCACAACCATAACTAGTAGAAGCTGCTTCTGTGAGGAGAGAGCCAACTAGCTGCCCTTGAAAGAGAAATAGGCAATTCTGGAAACCACTAGCACCTTGATCATCCTTCCCCTCATGTTAGGGCTCTGATCCCAACTGTTTGGGGACTATCTGTGTTCCTTCAAAACATCAACCTTGTTTTCAGTCTGGCTTCCAGCCATCAAGGGGAAAAAATCATTGTGAGAAGAGGGCCTCCCTTATCACCAGTAGCAAGAGCTGCTGACCAACTTCCCCCAATCGTCAGATAAGCAGCGGAGTCCTGAGAATTGCAACTTTCTTTTCCACTCCCCTGAACACTGATCCTATTTCTAGCCCAGCCCTGAAAGCCATCCCAACCAACTGCCACTCATAGAACTAGCAAACTAGCCTAGTTCAAGTAGCAGAGCAATCTGAAGGGAGAGGAAGGCAGCACTGACAGGCCACCATGTCCTCTTAAATCCTGGTGAAGACAACCCAAGAATCTAAAAAGATTGGTTTGTGAAAGATTGTGAAGGACTTTAAATTCCAAACAAAGGATTTGTGTTTGATCTTAGAAGTAATAGAACTTACTTAAATTTATTGAATTTGAGATGTTCGTTTTAGGAGCTTTGGGAATGGTGGTACTTCCAGCACAGTGACCCCTGCCAGTATCCTGGGAAGTAATCCCTCTGGAGATGCAGCCTAGCAGCCAGTCCTGCAGATGCTTCCTCCCTAGCTATTGGAAACCCAGAAAAGAAAGTTCCCATCATCTAAGTTCTAGGCACTATGAAATGGTTCAACATCTGAATGGATAGGATTTTATTAGTGGCAATGACATTTAAGATGAGGCCTTAAATACCGTCTACTTTGCTGTCTTACCCTAAGCTTTTCTTTCCATCTATCTTAACTGAAACATCCCATAGGTATTTTCTTCTTCATTAGAACGTGAGCTCCCTGAGAACAAGGGTTGCCTGACTTTTCTGTTTGTATCCCTAATGTTTGGCATATAGTAAGGCAACTAGTGGCACAGTGGATAGAGCACTAGATCCATCAAATCCTGCCTCAGACATTTACTAGCAATATGAACATGGGCAAGTCATTTTACCTCTGTTTGTTTCAATTTCCTCATCTGCAAAAATGGGTATAAAAACAGTGCCTCCCTCGAAGGGTTGTTCTTAGGACTAAATGAGATAACATTTATGAAAAATACTTAGCACAGTGCCTGTCACATTATTACTACTCTATAAATGCTTATTCCCTTCTCTCCCCTCCCCCCATTAAGCACTCTGTAATTGCTTCATTCATTCAAAACACTTATAGACAAAGTGGTTTAAGATTATTTTGGACTTTCCAGATGAGAAAAAGCTTCATTTAAGAAGTGACACCTGACTTCCGGGTAATCATGGCTGCAATCTAGACGCCACACGCTTCCTCTCCCTGGCACCGAATGAAATAGACCACATCAAAGGAACATAAAAATCACCTTTGGAGGATCAGAAGGACTCCCCAGTACTCCCCAGTACCCCACAGAGGCGAAGATACATGGAGTTTGAACATTTCCACACTATAATAAGAAAGAGGAAAAGCTTGCACAGAAACGTGAACTTAGCTGCCCTTCCCCTCCACAACTCCCCCACCAAACCAGAGTGAGCTACCGGAGGGCTTACTGGGACAGCGAGTGAGTGGGGAACTTCTCTGTCTGGGGGGGGGGGGGGCACTCCAGGGTCCTTGGGACCTGGGGACTGCCAGGAAAAAACATCTCAGGGTGGTTTCACGGGAGAACCCGGCACTGAGCATAGGGGGTCCGCGGAGCTATACTCGGGGCAGTTGCGCTGAGCATCTGGGCAGAGCTAAACACCAGGGGTGGACCAAGCACTGGTTGTCTGGGCGGAGCTGAACACCTGGGCAGTGTGGTTGTGATCAGGGGTCCAGCTCTCTAAGAAACCTCGGAGGCTGGGAAGAACTAGTCTGAGGCAACCTAAATTCACAGAAAACCCGCCCATATCACCCAGACCCCAGACCAAAAAGGAAAGGGGAATAAAACCACCAAAGGGATGGCTCACATGGCCCAAAATCAAGCCTCCAGGAAGGGAAAAAGGTGACTATTGAAAACTTTTATGGTGGAAGTACCCAAGGAAAAGAGGAGAATGAGGAGGAAATCCAAAAAAAAAAATCAAAACATGCCTCCCAAAATGGAAACCATCAACAAGCTCTGGAAGATCTCAAACTGGAACTTATCGAAAAGATGGAAACCTGGAAAGAAAAATGGGAGAAAGAGATCAGCAGTCTGACAGATAAGACTGCTCAATTGGTAAAAGAGCTCGAAGCATCCAATAGAAGGGCAGACAAAGCTGAAAAGCAAAACCAGTCCCCTCATGACCAGAATTAAGCAACTCGAAGAAAGTGAGATCATAAAACAGCAAGAATCAATAAAGCAAACCCAAAAAATTAATGAATTAGAAGAAAACATAAAATATCTCACTGAAAAGGCCACAGACTTGGAAAACAGAGGGAGAATAGACAACCTCCGAATTATCGGTCTCCCAGAAAAACCAGAGATAAACAATAAACTCGATATTATTCTACAGGAGATTATAAAAGAAAATTGCCCCCACGTTCTGGAGTAAAGGGGCAAAATAGAAATAGAAAGGGATCATGGAACACCCTCTATACTAAATCCACAAAAGACAACCCCTAGGAATATAATTGCCAAATTCAAGAGCTTCCAAGAAAAGGAGAAAATCCTACAAGAAGCCAAGAAGAGGAACTTCAGATATAAGGGGGCTCCCATAAGGATCACACACAACTTAGCGGCTAACACACTAAGAGACCGCAAAGCATGGAACACGATATTTAGAAAGGCAAGAGAGCTGGGTCTCCAACCAAGAATCAACTACCCAGCAAAACTGACTATATACTTCCAGGGGAAAGTATAGGCATTCAACAAAATAGAAGATTTCCAAGCATTTGATAAGAAAAGACCAGAACTTAGTGGAAAATTTGATATCTAAGCACAGAAAGCAAGAGAAACATGCAAAGGTAAATATGAAAGAAAGGGAAAAGGAGATAAATCTTATCTTTTTCTTTAAGTCAAACTCTCTTCTATAAGGACTACATTTACATCAAAATTATATATATTAATATGTGGGGAAAATGTTTTGTGTAACTCTCAAAAATTGTAGCATCATAAGAGTAGTTAGAAGAAACATGCATAGGAAAAGATTGGGGCATTAAGAAGATCTGGGGAAAGTGGGGTCAAAGAAAGGAAAACGGAGGGGGGGAACCATCGATAACACTAAGACTTACTTCAAGAAATGGGGGGGGGGGACTTAATAGAATAATCTTTCCAATATAAAGATACACATGGGAAGGGGAGGGGAAGAACTCTCGTATGAGAAGGAGAGGAAAAGAGCGTGAAGTTGAATTACTTAAACCTTACTCTCAGTGAAATCAAATCTGAGAGGGAAGAACATCTAGATCCAGTGGGATCCTGAATTCTATCTTATCCATTAGGGCAAGAAAGAAAGGAAAATTAAGGAGGGGGAGGGAGGGAGTATAAAAAGGGAGGGAAGGAGAAGGGGGAGTGGAAGGGAGCATAAAAAGGGAGGGGCTAGAAAGGGAAGCATCTCAAGGGAGGGGACTAGCGGGACTGACCTAAAGTAAATCACTGGTTCAAAAGGAGATAGCTAAAAAAGAAAGGTCAGAACTAGGGGAAGATATCAAAATGCCAGCAAATCCACAAATGACAATCATAACTTTGAACGTGAATGGAATGAACTCACACATAAAACGTAGACAAATAGCAGATTGGATTAGAACCCCAAACCCTACCATTTGTTGTCTTCAAGAAACACATATGAGGCAGGTTGACACTCACAAGGTTAGAATTAAAGGTTGGAGTAAGACCTTTTGGGCTTCAACTGATAGAAAGAAGGCAGGAGTTGCAATCATGATATCTGACAAAACCAAAGCAAAAATAGACCTGATCAAAAGGGATAGGGAAGATAAATATATTCTGTTAAAAGGGAGTATAGACAATGAGGAAATATCACTAATCAACATGTATGCACCAAATGGTATAGCATCCAAATTTTTAATAGAGAAACTAGGAGAATTGAAGGAGGAAATAGACAGCAAAACCATATTAATGGGAGACTTGAACCAACCACTATCAAATTTAGATAAATCAAACCAAAAAATAAACAAGAAAGAGGTAAAAGAGGTGAATGAAATCTTAGAAAAATTAGAGTTAATAGACATATGGAGAAAAATAAATAGGCACAAAAAGGAATACACCTTCTTTTCAGCACCATATGGCACATTCACAAAAATAGATCATACACTAGTTCACAGAAACATGGAACTCAAATGGAGAAAAGCAGAAATAATAAATTCAGCCTTTTCAGATCACAAGGCAATAAAAATATTGATCGGTAAGGGTACATGGAGAGCCAAATCAAAAATTAATTGGAAATTAAATAATATGATACTCCAAAATCGTTTAGTTAGAGAAGAAATCATAGAAACAATTAATAATTTCATTGAAGAAAATGACAACTGCGAGACATCCTTTCCAACCTTATGGTATGCATCCAAGGCAGTACTTAGAGGAAAATTCATATCCCTGAGTGCATATATTAACAAATTAGGGAGGACAGAGATCAAGGAATTGGAAATGCAAATCAAAAAACTTGAGAATGAACAAATTAAAAACCCCCAGAAGAAAACCAAACTAGAGATCCTAAAAATTAAGGGAGAAATTAATAAAATTGAAAGTGACAGAACTATTGAGCTAATAAACAAGACTAGAAGCTGGTACTTTGAAAAAACAGACAAAATAGACAAAGTACTGGTCAATCTAATTTAAAAAAGGAAAGAAGAAAGGCAAATTAACAGCATCAAGGATGAAAAGGGGATCTCACCTCCAATGAAGAGGAAATTAAGGCAATCATTAAAAACTGCTTTGCCCAAATATATGGCAATAAATACACCAACCTAGGTGATATGGATGAATATTTACAAAAATATAAATTGCCGAGACTAACAGAAGAAGAAATAGATTTCTTAAATAATCTCATATCAGAAAAAGAAATCCAACAGGCTATCAAAGAACTTCCTAAGAAAAAATCCCCAGGGCCTGACAGATTCACCAGTGAATTCTATCAAACATTCAAAGAACAGCTAACTCCAATACTATACAAACTATTTGACATAATAAGCAAAGAGGGAGTTCTACCAAACTCCTTTTATGACACAAACATGGTACTAATTCCAAAGCCAGGCAGGCCAAAAACAGAGAAAGAAAATTATAGACCAATCTCCCTAATGAATATAGATGCAAAAATCTTAAATAGGATACTAGCAAAAAGACTCCAGCAAGTGATCAGAAGGGTCATCCACCATGATTAAGTAGCATTTATACCAGGGATGCAGGCCTGGTTCAATATTAGGAAAACTATCCACATAATTGACCACGTCAACAAGCAAACCAACAAGAACCACATGATTATCTCAATAGATGCAGAAAAAGCCTTTGATAAAATACAACACCCATTCCTACTAAAAACACTAGAAAGCATAGGAATAGAAAGGTCGTTCCTAAAAATAATAAACAGTATATATCTAAAACCATCAACTAATATCATCTGCAATGGGGATAAACTAAATCCATTCCCATTAAGATCAGGAGTGAAACAAGGATGCCCATTATCACCTCTATTATTTGACATTGTATTAGAAACACTAGCAGTAGCAATTAGAGAAGAAAAAGAAATTGAAGGCATTAAAATAGGCAAGGAGAAGACCAAGTTATCACTCTTTGCAGATGACATGATGATCTACTTAAAGAATCCAAGAGATTCAACCAAAAAGCTAATCGAAATAATCAACAACTTTAGCAAAGTTGCAGGATATAAAATAAACCCACATAAGTCATCAGCATTTCTATATAATTCCAACACAGCTCAGCAGCAAGAACTAGAAAGAGAAATCCCATTCAAAATGACCTTAGACAAAATAAAATACTTAGGAATCTATCTCCCAAGACAAACACAGGATCTATATGAACACAACTACAAAACACTTTCCACACAACTAAAACTAGACTTGAACAATTGGAAGAACATTAACTGCTCATGGGTAGGACGAGCCAATATATTAAAAATGACTATCCTACCCAGATTCATCTATCTATTTAGTGCCATACCCATGGAACTTCCAAAATTTTTTTTTACTGATTTAGAAAAAACCATACCAAAGTTCATTTGGAAGAACAAAAGATCAAGGATATCCAGGGAAATAATGAAAAAAAAATACAAAGGAAGGGGGTCTTGCAGTCCCAGATCTCAGACAATATTATAAAGCATCGGTCATCAAAACAATTTGGTACTGGCTAAGAGACAGAAAGGAGGATCAGTGGAATAGACTGGGGGAAAGCGACCTCAGCAAGACAGTATATGACGAACCCAAAGATCCCAGCTTTGGGGACAAAAATCCACTATTTCATAAAAACTGCTGGGGAAATTGGAGGACAGTGTGGGACAGATTAGGTTTAGATAAACACCTCGCACCCTACACCAAGATAATTCAAAATGGGTGAATGACTTGAACATAAAGAAGGAAACTATAGGAAAATTAGGCGAACACAGAATAGCATACATGTCAGACCTTTGGGAAGGGAAAGACTTCAAAACCAAGCAAGAATTAGAAAGAGTTACAAAATGCAAAATAAATAATCTGGAATACATCAAATTAAAAAGGTTTTGTACAAACAAAACCAATGTAACCAAAATCAGAAGAGTAGCAACAAATTGGCAAACAATCTTCATAAAAACCTCTGACAAAGGTTTAATTACTCAAATTTACAAAGAACTAAATCAGTTGTACAAAAAAAATCAAGCCATTCTCCAATTGATAAATGGGCAAGGGACATGAACAGGCAGTTCTCAGCCAAAGAAATCAAAACTATTAATAAGCACATGAAAAAGTGCTCTACATCCCTTATAATTAGAGAGATGCAAATCAAAACAACTCTGAGGTATCACCTCACACCTAGCAGATTGGCTAACTTGACTGCTATGGAAAGTAATGAATGCTGGAGGGGATGTGGCAAAGTTGGGACACTAATTTATTGCTGGTGGAGTTGTGAATTGATCCAGCCATTCTGGAGGGTAATTTGGAACTATGCCCAAAGGGCACTAAAAGACTGTCTGCCCTTTGATCCAGCTATAGCACTGCTGGGTTTGTACCCCAAAGAGATAATAAGGAAAAAAGATTTGCACAAGAATATTCATAGCTGCACTCTTTGTGGTGGCAAAAAATTGGAAAACGAAGGGATGCCCTTCAGTTGGGGAATGGCTGAACAAATTGTGGTATTTGTTGGTGATGGAATACTATTGTGCTAAAAGGAATAATAAAGAAGAGGAATTCCATGGAGACTGGAACAACCTCCAGGAAGTGATGCAGAGCGAAAGGAGCAGAACCAGGAAAACATTGTACACAGAGACTGCTACATTGTGATACAATCGAAGGTGATGGACTTCTCCATTAGTGGCAATGCAATGTCGCTGAACAGTCTGCAGGGATCTAAAAAACACTATCCACAAGCAGAGGATAAACTGTGGGAGCAAAAACACCGATGAAAAGCAACTGCTTGACTACAGGGATTGAGGGGATATGACTGAGGAGAGACTCTAAATGAACACTATAATGCAAATACCAACAACAGGGAAATGGGTTCGAGTCAAGAACACATGTGATAACCAGTGGAATCGTGCGTCGGCTATTGGAGAGGGAAAGGTGGTGGGAGTGGGGGAAGGGAGGAAAAGAAAGTGATCTTTGTTTCCAGTGAATAATGTTTGGAAATGACCAAATAAAATAATTTTTTAAATTAAAAAAAAAAAGTGACACCTTAGCCTGGGCATTGACAGAATTTAGCAGGTACATGTGGCAAGGGGGTGAGAGCTTAGTGCATATATGTCAGGTATAGGGAACAATACTTATTCCTAATTTTTTGGCTCACCTAAGAAGCTTTTAAATATTTTATGTAGGAAGGAACTAAACCTCAAGCTTGACTGGCCTTGATTTTGCAGTTGGAAATAAATGTAGTCAACTAACTGTAGTGGAGGTAGAGAGCAGAGCCGCTCTGAACAATTATACTGATGTTATTTCTTGACTCTTACATTCCTTCATAAATTCTGATGGTTACACACATAGAATCAAAGCTAAAATATTCATGCCCCCAAAGTGGGTTAGTTTCATGTATATCCATAGCTATATCTCATATTTTTGGCTCCTGTATGTCCAAAGTTTGTAATGCTTTTTATTTGAAGCAAATTTTATCCTTTTACTTTTTGTCAGGTGGGCATGGATATGCCCGGATAAGGCTGAGTTTTAGAAACAACTGTTGGTATTACTTGTCTTATAGTTGTACCAAAAGGTACCTTGTGTGGGTGTTTTTTAGCCCTTTCCAAGCTCAGATTACCACTTCTATGCCTTCTCCAGTTGCTTGTTGACCAACCTTTCCTATTACACTTCCTTTTGAGTTTCTACTTTTAAACATAGTTGGATATATTTGATTATTAAACTATGTGAACAGTATTAAGGATATGTGTGTATGAAAATTTTACTAATAAAAAAAATGATCTCTTCCCTTAAGGAATTTAGGACTGTTGGAGAAACTAAAAATAACTAAAGGATAATCTTAATAGCACATCAGAAGGGAAATATGGCAATATTGATTGAATTGTAATTTAGAGGAATTGATGAGGTGTTCATTCATGGAAAGTAAGTTCTTGTTCTGCTGCTGCTTCCTTTGTTGCTGTGCTTCTCAAATACAAAAACATCGTATGCATATAGAAGTGAGATATTTCTGAAAATTATGTTTTCCTGAGTGGCATATTAGATTCAATCAATCCAAGGTCAATTATGTTCTTTTAAGAATCCAAAGTCAAATTATAAATAAATAGATAATCTCCTAGAGAAACTTGAGCATTTTAATAGCATAGGACTTTTTAAAGTCATTCAGTACCTATTAGCTACTACTTTATAGTTTTTGCTAATTTGAGAAAAAATAACATATAAGTTCCTAGTTCTAAATGAGAGATGAATATTCCCATATAATTAATTTATAAGAATTATTATTCCTACACCTAATGATGGCATATATATATACATATATATATGTATATATATATATATATATATGTCATAAACATTGTGAAGAAGCAACCATGGAAACACTTGTTTTCTTGTGTTGCTAAATTTACTCTGTGTTGAATATTAACCTAATGCCTGGCCGTACTTTAAAAGCAAAAATAGCTTCAGCGTGACTCACTGTGAGTCATTTACTGCTAGTCCTGCTATCCTGCCTAGAGCTTGACATTGAACAAGTTGGCAGCCTGTATTGCTACATTTTTTCTAGGAACTCTGAACACATTTCATTCTTGTTAATTCGCTTGTGCAACGATATTAAATAGAGTAATATGTTTATTTTGCTTTCAAAGTCAAGTGGATTTGAGAATGGTGAAACTGAAGTATTTTTCTTGGCTTTCTGGAAAAGGTGGATTCTCAGAATTCTCTCATGGTTATAAGACCAAAGTTATAACATAAAAATTGACTTTAAAAAGTTCAGAGAGATTGTATTTTAGATGTTTGAGTGGCAATATAGTACAGTGGGAAAAGCAATGACTGTTGTCAAAGGATCCTACATTTAAATCTTGTCTCTGACACTACCTTTGACCTTAAGCAAATCATTTTACACTGTTAGGTTTGAGTTTCCTCATGTATTAAATGAGGGAGTTGTATGAGATGTCCAGCTTGAGTTCTGTGACCCAGTGATATTATAATTAACTCACATGAGTTTGTAAAAATAAACACAATAGTCTTTAGCTGACAGGATTTAGAAAACTTATGAAACCTGATATTCTGCATCAGGCCTTTTAAAAAGAATTTTTAATATGTGATGAGATTGATTATATACTTCTTTATAGTGGAGGGTATGTGACTTATCAACTTCTGTCTTGTCATTAAAAGTTAAATAATGGGAAGTAGAATGGTTTTGAGAGGCAGATCAGACCTGCCCAAACTATTTCTATTGGCCCTTTGAGTTTTATTGCATGCTTTTTCCTAAGTAAGGCATGTGGCTGAAGAGTGAGTGAAGAATTTGTTTTCTAACTATGGGAAAGCCTATAAATGATCAGTTGATTTCATCAGAGCATGGGTCAGGAATAGCTGAGGATCTAAAAATATATACATATATGAGGATATAGATATATGAGAATAGACCTTCCTTGATATTATAATCTCTAACATGTTTATTTTTTAATATTCAGTTATATCAGAGTATAACTCACACCATTTTGTTTCATCTCTTTTATTTTTTGTTGTTGAAAAGAAGTTGCCTTCCAATTTAATTGACCTGCATTGAAATAGTTTTCCTATGGTGAACTTTCACTGAAATGGTCTTAAGTTCATGCTTAATATAATTTTGAAATCATTTTACCATAAGAAATCTTACATTTGAAATTATAATTCTCTTAGCAGAGAATTTCAACATAGTTGCATAAATTGTTTCACATTACAACTTGTTCTCCACTTGTCTTCATTGAAATGAATAAAAGGCCTCTTTCAAAAAGACCTAGTGTGTTAGCGTCATTTTTAAAAAAAGGTTTTGTAAAGTACTTACTCATAATGTATCCTCTGTTGCTAAGTTTTCAAAGTTAGTTATCTCAACCACACCCAAAAGCTCCTTTTAGAAGACTAGGAGTCATTCACATTTAATCTGTATTATAAATCTTTTGCATTAAAAAAAATCCCATATGCCATTTCAAGTGCTCCTTTGCCTTTAGATTAAAACTTATACAACATATCAACTACTTGGAAATTAATTATTGGCCAAACTGTATTAAATTTCTGTTATTCTCAACACTCATTGGTGAAGCTACTTAAGGCCGTATTTTCCAGTCTAGCTTCTGTGACCTACATATATGCTATGCTATCTTTAAAGGGACCTTTATTGAAGGTACTAGCTCTCTGTCATCCTAATTCCTTTCCACTTCATATTCTCCTTTGCCCAAGCTTTACATTTGGCTGCAGGGAAGTACCTGTCTCAGTCACCCTTTGCAGCTAGACTTTGGAGGCCCAGAAACCAGAACAATTTGGCTTTGCTCTCTCAACTGTTGATCAACAAAATTCTTGTTAGGGTGTGTGCCAGTGATAATTATAATAATAGCAGAATCACTCTCCATCGATGTGAGGCTATTGGTTCTGCCTCTAATGCCTTGACCACACCTCTTCTCTTACCTACACTCCCTAGATTCAGAAGTGATTGTGCCATAAAACTGCTGTCGTATAATGAGCTGGGGATTTGAAATTTGAAGACCTAGGTTTAAATCCTTTGTCTGCTTTTTCATTACCTTGTGCTACTTTGGGACAGTCATAACTTCTGCACCTCAGTTTTTTTGTCTGTAAGATGATGGGGTTGAACTACATTGGAAAATGGACCCTTCCACCTCTAAATCCTGTGATCTTCTGAATGAGAAAGGTTTGAGACTGCCTTTAATCAGCATTGGGTTTTTTCTCCTTAAAATCGCTATCTTAAGGGAAAGAAAGTTTAATCAATAAATGTATCAATAAATATTAAATGGCTACAATTGCTATGTGGTGTGTTGAAGATGCAAAGACAAGTAAGTAATAAGCCTTGCCCTTAAAAGAATTTTCAAACTAATAGGATAGAGTATTCAAATATCTATAATACAGAGGAGAGGAAGACAAGTACAAAGAATTGGTATAGTCAAAGGGTAATGAGAAATTTGATATTACATGATTGTCACTCAGCAACTAAGGGAAGGCTTCATGGAAGAAATGTCATCATTATCCTAACCTACTAAGGGAAGGCTTCATGGAAGAAATGTCATCATTATCTTAACCTACATATAATTAGGAAATTTGTAAAATGCTGTACATATAATATCTCATTTGATTCTCACAGCAACCCTGGGAGAGAGGGATGCTAAAGTATTATTCCATTATTATAGGCGAAGATACTGAGGCTCCCAAAGATAAGTTAACTTGCCTATGCTCACATAACTAGTGTCAGGGAGGATTTGAACCTAGTACTTCCTGTCTCCAAGTCATACTTTTATCTACTATGACATCTTAATTATGCCTCCAAGGGAAGTACATCAGTGTTCAAGAATGGGAGGAGACCATTCCAGATGTAAAGGGACACTGTACAGGCAAAGAGAAGAGAAAGCAGGGCAAGAATGAAATATATTGAATAGTGCAGCTAGACCAGATAGGTTAGAGCCAGTTTGTAAAGGATCTGAAATGCTGAAATTAGTTTATACTTTATCGGAGGCTATAATAGATAGCTTTTGGAAGTTTTTCCGTTAAAGTACTGATCACTGTTAATGTCTACTTTTTATTAGAGATTAGAGAATTTTTACAACAGTGACAGTGTGATCTACTTTGGGAGAGACTCTGATTATCACAGATCTATTAGATAAGTGTTAACGACTATTTTGGAGTTCCCCTTCCCCACAGTGAAATAGTATTGTGTTGTTAAAACAAAAGTAGCTTCATTAAATGAGCTTAAGTTGAGAAAGATTTGCTACATATTTAGAGTATCTTTCTTAGGCCTTATGTGTTAATCCCTGAAATGATCTGTACCTGAGAACTTAATGTTCTTACACATTACCTCATACACTAAAATGAGCTTTTAAATCAGTGGCCAATTCTGAAAATTAGATAGAAACATATGAAGCAGTGTCTAGGAAAAAAATTACTTTAAAGAACAGTTATGAAACCTTTTTTTTTTTTTAATTTTTATTGTAGGGGATAGAGGAGATTTTAGTGCAAGGTAATAGTAGCTTTCAAATTTTTTCATCCTGTAACTATGATCCTGTGCTGGGGATCATGCCTCTCCTCCCCACTCCTTTTTAAACACTGCTTCCTTTTCCAGTCATCACTAATAATTGTTCAGAGCCCCAGTTTCTTTTTTGTTGTTGTTACACATATTAAGGTCTGCAACACAGGAGCATGCCAGAGAAAGGGATAGGGAAGTGGAAATGGTTCACTTATCCCATTCACTAGTCTATATCCCATAGTCTATAGTTTTTTGCCATCTCCATGAGGAAATAATGCAAAGGATGTATTTATTCAACATCATCAGCATAATGAAGATCAGCAAATGGCCTCTTTAGTTCAGACTGCAGTACTTCTTGTATTTTCTATTATAAAAAGTGCCCCAGTTATTCCTCAAAATATTTTGCAAGAAAACTTCTCTCTCAACATGGGAGGATCAAATACTTCACAAGCTACACTAAGTCATCAAATAGAGACATTTATTTTTCATTGTTGTCTGCTCTGCCATTTAGACATGGCATTAGGCAAGTTCCTTCACTTCTTGAGGATGGTTTGGAATAGATGATCTTTAAGGTCTCTAATATAATTTTGTTATTCTGTGTGGTCACTAGACAGTTGCCAAACTCTTTGCAAAGGTATAAAGTTAAGCCCTTGTACTAGAGAATTTGTCAAGTTTGGTCTATTAACTTTTTCTGACTTTCCAAATAATGTTTTCAAATATGAATAAAATTTAAGTATACTCATTGCGTTTTTATGGTGATACAACCTTGAATTGCGAAAGTAGTCACCTCATTTAACAATTAGGTTCTTTTATAGTTTTGGCTCACCACAACTTCTTAAATCTGTTTGCAAAAATGAGCACACAGAACTTCCTTCAAGGCAACTAGCAATAAGAGTTTTACCTCAAGCTTTTTCTTGGCCTATGAAACTGGCAGATTCAGAATCAAGATGATGAAATAGAGACATAAATGCATTACTACCCTTAGGCATTATAAAGATTTTTAGGTAAATAAACCTTGCGGAGACACTGTGCCCAATTACTTTTAAGCATATTAGATCTTCATATTTTAAAATGAAATTTATACATTCATCCAAAAGAAAGTAATTACATAATTTTCAGAAGATAGATTTTAATCAGAAGACATTCACATGATTTTTTTTTTATAATTAAAGACAGTACCTCCTTTGTAATTGAAGTTAATTTAAATGATGACATGGGATACAATTTTGGAGAATAGGAAATCAGGAGGTTAACAACTGTTATCATTGTAAGTTGTCCCTTACAATGGTCCCTGTCTGTACCAAATGCCTGCCCATTTCTATTTTCATTATTTCCCCTCTGAAGATATTGGAAAGAAGAAGAGGAGGAGGAGGATAGCTAGCATTTATATAGTGCTTTAAGGTTTGTAAATTGGGTTACGCTTATCTCATTTTATCCTTATAATAGACCTGGGAAGTCAGTACTATTATTATTTTCATTTTATAAATGAAGAAAACTGAGACAAAACGATTACGTGATTTACCCAAGATCATATAGCTGGTAATCTGGGGTCATATTTGAACTCAGCTTTTCCTAATTCCAAACTCTGTGAGACCACTGTACCATCTACTTGCCTAGCTTTCGTGACTAGTTCAGGAATTATTGAACCCTCTAAATCAGTATTTCTCTACATTTTTATTCACTGACATTCTTAGATGATGGGTGGTTATTGGGTATTAAAAATCCTACAGTAATCTTGATAATGGTAATTAGGAGAGGTGATAGGAGAGAGTGAAAGTGAAAATGGGAGAAGCCACTCAATCACCAGAAAGTAGGAATAGGTTTGATTGGGTTGGGATCATAACAGAACTGAAGAGTCACATGGCAAGCTCTTATGGCCATTTATACAAATGAGCACAAGAACTCATCCATATCTCTTTGCATTTTATCTCATTACCTTTATCTTCTTAACATTCATTAAATGCCTACTATGTACAAGTTACTGTGCTAGGGATACACAGAGATTTTTAAAAATCAGGGACATTATATAGGCTTATGACAGATATCCAAACAAGTGTAATCTAAGATAATGCATGGGACAGAGGCCAAAGAGAGATCTACAAAAAGTACACTAAGAAATTTGGGAAACGTGAGAATACTTTCAATTAAGTGAATCAGGGCAGACTGCACAGAGACTATGTGATGCCTGTGCTAAGCCTCAAAGGAAAGAAGAGTCAGGGAAGGCAGAGATGGAGGAGTTAAAAAGTGGCAGAAGCGGGTGGTAGCCTGGGAGAATACCCAGGGCAAGAGAAGCAGGTCAAGTTCATGCAAGACCTAGCAATCTAGGGGTATTAGTAGTGTGGTTTGGCTTTACTATCAAGTTTATGGTGAAATAAGACTAGAAAAGTAGTCTGGACTCTGATTTTAGAGATCAAAAATCCTGGCTGAGGAGGTTGCATCCTAAATAAGCAATAGGGAAACATTGAAGTTTGGGGGATTTTTGTTTATTTTTGGTTTTTACAAGGGAATGACTGTCAAAAGTGTCTGTTAAGAATATATTTTCACACTATGTGAACCATGATTTGGAGAGGGAGAGATTATATGGCCTCTAGTTACAATTCATTCAGAGGCTCTTATAATAGACTAGTTTCTAGGTGAGAGAGAGAGATGATGATGAACATCTGACATAGGGTGATATCAACATGAATTGCTTTCCTTCTCTTTTGCATTCATTTTCTTCTGGGCCCTGACTGCCCATTGAATCAGGAGAAGTAGATTATTTATTATCCCATCTACATCACTGGCTTACTATGAGACCTTGGGAAAGTAATTTCCAATAGAGGAATTCTACTGGGTAGTCTCTGTAGTCTCTTTCTTCCCTACTTCTGTAATTTCTTCTTTTTGTTGTTGTTTCTTAAAAGCCCTTACCCTTTGTCTTAGAATCCATATTAAGTATCCATTATAAGGCAGAAGAGCAGTAAGAGCTAGGCAATTGGGAATAAGTAATTTGCCCAGGGTCACATAGCTAGGAAGTATTTAAGGTCAAATTTGAACCCAGGACCTCCCATCTCCAGGCCTGGTACTCTATCTACTGAGCCTTCTACCTTCCCCCCTCTCTCTCTGGTTCTTAATAACTCTTCTTCCTACCACTTTTTTTGGGTGACATCTATTTTAAATATCCAAGAGTCTATACGGCATTATTTTGGAATCAGACTCTTCATTTCATTGTTTTTCAAATTAAATTGTCAGGGGAGGCAGCCTGGGTGACTCATTGGATTGAGAGCCAGGCCTTGAAACTGGAGATCCTAGGTTCAAATTTGGCTTCAGATACTTCCTAGCTGTATGACCCTGGGCAAGTCACTTAACCCCCAATGCCTAGCCCATACCACTCTTCTAATTTGCAACCAATACATAGTATTGATTCCAAAACAGAAGGCAAGAGTTTTTAAAAAATTAAATTGTCGGGGGAAAAAAATCTGCTTAAGTTTTTAAAATGTGGCCAAGTATGGTAGCATACTCCACTACCTGGGGTACTAAAAATGATGGATCACTTGAGTTTAGGAATTCTGAGTTGTAATTGGATTGAAGTTGGTTGGGTATTGTAAGATTTAAATTAATGTTAAATTAAACTAATTAATTTAAATTAATGTGATTCTAATTACACAGTGTCCTCACTAAGTCTGTCACAATATGGTAAGCCCCTGAAAGCAAAAGGTTATGAAATCCTTTATGGAAGTAATAACTAACACAGTTTGAAAAAAAGTGGACCAGATTAAAAACCTCCAATGATCAGTTTGGGGATCAGGCTGTATTTGTAGGCTGGGCAAAACTGAGAAAAAAGAAAAATTTTAAAATAAATTAAAATGAAATGAAAATATTATCCATAGTAATCTAAATTACATAATAGATTTTCCTCAAATAATTATTTTATGTATTCTAAAATATGAAGCCTTCTTTGACAACTTTGTAAGTTGTGATTTGACCCATGTAGTCCTTTTTCATTCATACTTAATGAGCTATAATATTGCTTCCTGTGAAAAGACCAAGTGTACGATGTGTAGATTGAACATTTATTTACAAATGTCATAGGTTGTCTTATTTCCATGTCTTTATCAATAGTAGAGTAAAAGGTTTTTTTCCTCCTCACAACCTGATAGTTAATGCCATTTAGTTTAACATTAAGTTTAACTATGTAAACTAAGTTAGCTGTCCTAGATTGGAGGAAAATGAAGAGTATTGTTTTTAATGTCTTCAGACAGTCAAACTTTCTGTCACTGCTATCCAAAATAGACTGATTCTCTGCTTTTCAGGAAGAGGAAGAATGAAAAACAGTTTTAATTTATTGCCTCATGAAATCTATTCACTGATCTTTCCTTTGTCTCTTTTTACCTATAGAATCAGTATCATTAACCTAAAAGAATATTTGTGATCAGTCATATAAACAAATCATATATTGATGTGGGGAAAGACTTTTATTGCCATATAAATGGGAGGTAGAGAGAAGCTACTTGATTAGTTCAAAATCTCAGCAGTCAGTTGATAATAAATAAAAGATAAAAATAAAAGAGTGCTGTTGTTCTCTAAAAATAATATCAGGAGTGCTCTGATTGGATGTTAGAAGGCAGCTTCTAGAACTTTCATTTAAAGATCCTCCCAGTTGAACCATTTCTTCATTTCCTACCAGACTGTTTCCTACTAGACTTCTCGATCATGCCTAGAAACCTCTTCATTTTGGAAGATCATTTGAGCCCTGGGACCTCAGAAGTACTCTCTACCCTAGGGCTCCCTTTTTCAGATTGTAGGTAGACCCTCCATCTAAGGAAGGCACCCAGGCCAGCCATATGGGTCTCCATGTCTTTGACAAAGTTTAATTCCTTCACAATTTGCCATCATATCCTCATTTAGGGTACCTTCTCCCCACACCTTTTTTAGCTTCCTTTCATGTGTTGTTTTTACCATTAGAATGTAAACTCTTTGAGGTCAAGGACTGCCTTTCTTTTTTCTTGCATTTTTATTTCTCTTTGCTTAACACTGTGCCAGACACAAAGGAAGGGCATAAAATACATTTGTTGTCTGCCTGCCTAAAGCTAAGAATGAGCTTGAGGCTATCCAGGAATGCCATAAGAGTAAAATGTGTTTGTTGGAGTTTTCTAACTATGTTGGCATGAAGAGGAGTATTGATTGTGGAGGAATTCTCCTTGGAATGTAGAACTGACAGCAGTGGACAGTGTAGAACTGTTTAACTTTTATTTTGCTTCTGTTTTCTTTGTCAAGGAGAATATTTGGACTGAAAAGAAGTGAACCAAAATGATCAGCAGAATTGATACTCCAAATGGGTTAGAAGATAGTTAGAGTATGCTTAGTTTCCTTAGTGATTTCAGGACATCTAGCCTATATGAATTACATCCTCATGTGCTGAAAGTATTGTCCATTGTAACTGCTGGAACCACTATTAATAGGCTTTGAAAGATTGTGTAGAATAGGAAATATACTGCAGGATTAGGCAAAGGCCTCATTTAAAAAAAAAGGAAGAAAGCAGTGTCTTCAAACTATAGTAAATTTGGCTATGAAAATCGTTTTTCATTGATGTTTTTTGTTTTAATGTCATTTAAATTTCTCCTTTTGTTCCTCCCCATTTGTCATTCCAGAAAGCTATCCTTTATGAGTGGATTTTTTTAAGAGGAAGAAGGGAACACCTGGGTAGCTCAGTGGGTTGAGAACCAGGCCTAGAGACAGGAGGTCCTAGATTCAAATCTGGTCTCAGACATGTCCTAGCTGTGTGACTGTGTGACTCTGGGAAAGTCACTTAACCCCCAGTGCCTAGCCTTTACCTCTCTTCTGCCTTGGAACCAATACACAGTATTGATTCAAAGACATAAGGTAAGGGGTTAAAAAGAAGGAGGAGGAGGAAGAAAAAGAAGAAGAAAAAATTAGCAAAACCAATCATTACATTGAAAAAAAAAAAGACATTTAATGCCACATTCCAAAAGACCCTCCCAGTTCTGCAAAGGAATCAGGAGTGGGGGGGAGGGGGCTTATTATCTCTTCTTTGGAGCCAAAGTTGTAATCTTATAACATTCATTTTCTTTTTAAAATTTTTTCTTCTCTCTTTTTTTTAACCTTTCCTCTTAGAATCAATGCTATCTATTTGTTCCAAGGTAGAAGAGTGGTAAGGACTAGGCAATGGGGATTAAGTGACTTGTCCAGGGTCACACAGCTAGGGAGTGTCTAGGGCCAGATTTGATCCTAAGCTCTCCCCTCTCTGAACCTAGCTCTATCCATTGATCCACTTAGTTACTCCCATAACATTCATTTTCAGTGTTTGTTGTTATGTTTTTTTTTCTTTTATATTGTTAAAGGCATTGATTTTATTATTTTATTAGCACTGCTTACTTCACTTTCTTACAATGTGTTATTATTTCTTAACTTTTACCTTCTGTCTTAGAATTAATATTGCATATTGGTTCCAAGGCAAAAGAACAGTAAAGACTAAAGGAATAGGGGTTAAAGACTTGCCCAGGGTCATACATCTAGGAAGTAATTGATGCCAGATTTGAACCCAGGTGCTCCCATTTGTAGACTTGGCTTTCTATCTACAAAAACACCTAGTTGCCCCTCCTACAATGTATTATTAAAGACGTAGTTAGAACAGAGAGAAGTGATCACAAGGAGCCATTTTGGCTTCATCATGAACAGGTCATATTAAATAAACTTCATTTTCCTTTTTTGGCAGGGTTACTAAGATGGATGATAAACAGAGTGTTGTAGATATATAGTTTAATCTGTATCTTAGCAAAGTACTTTATTATTATTAAGTAATTTATTATGCTATTCTTGTGCTAGGGCAGTGATGGCAAACCTTTTAGAGATGGAGTGCAGAGCCCTACACACATCCCACTCCTCCCCCCTTGCCCCAGACTGGAGGGAAGAAGCCCTCCCATTGGCTGCTGGACAGAGGGGTGGGGGAGGTGACATGAGAAATGTTCTCAGGCACATGGAGAGAGGGAGGGAAACTGCTCCACCTCGAGTCCCTCTAGCCTTCTAGTAATGAACTCTGGTGGGCAACTGCAGGTGTGCCCACAGAGAGGTCTCTGTGTGCTCTTTTTGGCACACATACCATAGGTTCACCTTCTCCATGCTAGGGGTTGAAGGGTAGCAAAATTAAGCAGATCAGAGCTGATTAAATATCTAGTTTGTCCTTGCCTATCTTTGTATCATTAGCACTTAGTACAGGGTCTGGCATGTGGTAAACACATAATGCTTTTTGAGAGGCCAGAATATTGGGCAAAATAAAATAATATGAAATGTAATAGGGAGAAATATGGCTAGATAGTAGTGATCTGAAGATCTAAGAGCTTCAGTGGACTGCCTACCAGTTTGAACTCAAAATATGACATGGCTGCCAAAAAAAGCTAATGTGATCTTAGAATTCATTCCAAGAAGGCTTGAATCTAGTAATAAGGTGTTAACAATGCTAAAGATTCTGCCTTAATCTTACCATATCGATAGTACTTTGTTAATTTTTGCATTGTGTTTGAAAAAAATTAGAAAATTTAATTGCCAAAATTACTCATCATGAAAGGTCTTAGGCTCAGGCCATATGAAGAAGATGGAGATTTTTAGATGTAATAAAAGAAGAAATGATGCGGGTAGGACATAGGACATGGCACACAAAAATGAAAGTCATATTCAAGTATTTGAAAGACTGTCTGATGGAAGGAAGGACAAGAACAGTGTTTGGAACTTATAAGGATACATGTCTAGGCCTCAAGTCAGTAAAAGTTGCTAAGGAGCTACTGAAAAGCAGAACAGCTGCTTTGGGAGATGTAGGACTCCTACTAACTTGAGATTTTAAAGCAGAGGCTAGATGACCTACATTGTAGAGGAAACCCCTTTTCAGGTCTAAATTGTGTTACTTGGTGTCTTTGTTCTCTTCCCATTCTAAAATTCTGTAATTCTGTGCATTTAATTGATTACTTGAAAAAGTACAAACTTCAGGTTGTTTGCATTGGAGGAAAATAGGGAAATTCTGAAGGAAGATGGAAGACTTAAATTGTGACTAATAATAAATGAACACTTTTCTCCTCAGACAGCAGGGGGCAATAGCACGGGGTAGATGGATACAGTTTGTAATGAGTTGCATTTGTTATTCCCTACTTTTCTCTACTAAGTATTGATGATGGAAAGCACACAAAGACAATCGTCATCCTCGGTTACCGAGGGACTACTACTATCCCTATCCCTACTATTGATGATGGCAAACTTGTTGAATAAGATACAGTATATGTTAGCCATATCCCTTGTCTCGTGGCACAAATCTGAGACACTGAAGCAAAGTAATAACACACTGTTCAAAATTCAATTATACATAACTTGACACATTCAGGATGTCTTTTAGTCCTAAAGTATGATTTCCAGGATTTCCTTTTAATAGCTATAATTATTGGAAAAGAATCTTGACTATCTCTCTCTTAGAACTTTACATCTTTGATCCTCTGATCCTATATAGTTGCCCTTCTATTACTAATGTAATTAATTAGTACTTTCCCCTCAATTAGTGTGTGACCATTATTCTGTTGCTGTTTATCATTTCAGATGGTTTTCACTGAGATACTGATACACAATAAAATAATTCCTATACTATTTTAATAGCTTCAGATATTAGTTAGACAAAATAAACCACAAAAATGAAGACTAATAAGAAAAGAATTTATTATTCCAAAGATATTCCATATATAAGAATACTATTTAATATTATATTCCAAACTAATATCTTTTTCAGTATAGAGTGACAATATCCTGAAGAATGCTGTATTTTTCATGTATTTAGACACATAAAACATTTCCAAAAATTTTTTTTAAACCCTTACCTTACATCTTAGAATCAATGCTGTGTATTGGTTCTAAGGCAAAAGAGCAGTAAGGGCTAGGCAGTAGGGGTTAAGTCGCTTGCCCTGGGCCACACATCTAGGAAGTATCTGAGCCCTGATTTGAACCCAGGACCTCCCATCGGACTCTCAATCCGCTGAGCCACCCAGCTGCCTCTTCGAAAATTTAAAAGCTTCACAGCCTAAACATTGAATGGTGTAATTCCTTGAATTATATCATTGCCTTTATGATGAGTAGTTCTATATCTGTGACTAGCAGGTAAACAAGGCATTTTATTTCCCAATGATTTTTTCATATGATGGTGACAAACTCCATTGCAAAACAGTGGTCACATTCCAAAAGTTGCAACCAGGTTCTGGAGGCTTTCATTGCACAATTGCTTACTCTGTCATTTGTTGCAGTACAGTGAACTTATTTAGAAAAGGATTCCTAAGAATAAAAAACTGTCTGCTTTCAGAAATTTAGACCTTGGACACATAATGACAGTCATTTATTTCTCAGGGGTTTTTTTTGTTGTTGTTGTTCTTTGGCCAGATAGCCTGTGGGAGATTATCAGTCATTTTTTACTATGACTGTTTTGGGGTACTGTAACATTAAAATTCTGCTTTAAAACCCAAGGCCCCATGTACTAGCATGTAACTTTTAACATTTGAAAATCAATTTCCATTTTAGAGAAAATAGTATGGCAGAAACAAGATAAACAGCTTCTGTTTACATTGTTTTTATCATTGTTCATTTGCTTATTTTTCACAATGTTATAATTTTGCCCTTAATGGTCAAAATGAAAATTTATGCTATGAGATTTTTAGTTTATTTGTCGCATAGAGTTTTTTTTTTTAAACCCTTACCTTCCGTCTTGGAGTCCATACTGTGTATTGGCTCCAAGGCAGAAGAGTGGTAAGGGCTAGGCAATGGGGGTCAAGTGACTTGCCCAGGGTCACACAGCTAGGAAGTGGCTGAGGCCGGATTTGAACCTAGGACCTCCCGCCTCTAGGCCTGGTTCTCAATCCACTGAGCTACCCAGCTGCCCCCTATCGCATAGAGTTTTGTTGCCTTTAAATTTGCTCTTATATCTATACAGTTTTACAGTTCATTTTCCCTATTTCATAGATGAGGAAATTATGTTTAAGATCTTTTTGCTTGTATATGCTAAGCCTATTTTTCAAATAGAGCCCAAACTCTAAGTCTATGTCTGTACCATGCTGATTCTCAGGGGAGATGTTGGAATTTTTGCTAGGTGGGGAGAGAGAGACAAGAAGGTATTAGTTATTGATTATACTTTATCTAGAAATACAAATGTATAGCATAGTGATTCCATACTTTGAGCATCATGACTTGAAGAGACCCTAGATTCTTGAACACTATATATAGGATAATTGAGTTGTTAGTGTTGCTCATTGTAGTAAGATGCTTTAGTTGACAGGGTGACCGTCTTAGAATCAGAAGACACTGACTGGCCATTGTAATTATGGAGAAGTGGGTTCACCTCTCTCTCTGCCGTCTATGATACTTTCCTCATAGGGTTCTTGTGAGAAAAGTACTTTTAAAATATTAAAGTGTTACTGAAATGTGAATCATTAACGATTTTTCGTGCCACTGGACCCAGGCTTCCAATGCCGAGAGAGTGGGACTGTCTCTGTGCATGGACTTTTCCACTTAAATCTCCTTCACGCACAAGTATCTTTGTGCACACTCATCTACATCACAGATGAAAGCGCACAAAGACCATCGTCATCCTCGGTTACCAAGAGACTACTACTTTGATGCCAGTGAGATGGAAACAGATCTTTTCCAAATTGGACAGATCTCAGGTCAGGGACAGTATATGGCTAACTAATCTAGATAAGTTTTATGAGACTCATCACTAGAAAGTGAGCTCTTCAATTAATTATGGTGGAGAAAATCTTGTCTATACTAGTGAAATTTCAGACCACTAAAGTATTGGCTTTGTTATTTAGTATTTTTTTCCATTGAAAATTTTAAACCAAGAACAAACAATACCTATTTTGTACCATAAGTTCATTTGGAATTTCCCTAAAACAGTTATCAAAATAGTATGCAGCCTAATTGTTAATAGTTTTCTGTCAGTATAGCAGGAGGTCTTCAGTAGAGAACCCCAAGGATCCATACTAGATTATGTGCTGTTTAATATTTTTTCCAGTGACTTGAATAAAACATATGGTATGCTTATCAGATTTGCAGTTAACACCAGGCTGGAGGGAGAGCAAACATAGTGGATGACATTCTAGAACACTACTGAATCAAGTCAGATGCAGTTCTCAAGGAACAAATATAAAGTCTTTCCCTTGTGTACAAAATTTCAACTTCACAAGTATGAGGAGGGGGAAGCATGGATAGACAGTAAATCTGAAAAAGATCTGGATGTTTTAGAGGCTCACAAGTTCAATACGAGTCAGCATGGTGATGTAATAGCCAAAATAGCTAATGCCATTTTGTACTTCATTAAGAGGGGCATAGATTCTAGGAATAGAGGTGAGAGTCCCACTACACTTGACCCTTACTACCTCACTGTGAGTTTGGAATTGAGTTCTGAGCATTATAATTTAAGAAAGAAGTTGACACACTGGAGTATATTTAGAGGTGGCCATTGAAAATAAGGCCTTGAGTCTCTAAAAGAACAGAGCATGATTAGCCTGGAAAAGAGAAGAATTAAGGAAGGAATGTGAGAGCTATCTTCAGGTACTGGAAGGACTGTCATGTGGAGCAGGGATTAGACTTGTTCTGTTTGGCCCCACAGGGCAAAACAAAACAATGGGCAGAAATGGCAAAGAAGCAAATATAGTTCCCGTCATTCAATTCTTATATATAATTCTGTAGTCTATCTAACCTAACGATATCAAACATCTTGGGCTTGCTTTTCCAAGAAGTCCCACGTCCCAAAGTTATTTCTTCTTCCTTTCTATCTTAATCAGAATGTATACACAATGTTTTGTAAGACACAAGATTACCATATAAATATGAGCACATATTATCCTAATAATAATCAGTATGTGAAAATTCATATTATAACTGCCTTTGAGCATATATCTGAAAACCTTGTCCTGGTCCCTCTTTTTCTCTATTGTCTCTCTCATTTTTCTCTTTGGAGATCACATCAGCTCTCATGCCTTAGTCATCATCTCTATACAGATGACTTCAAGATTTCTCTCGCTGTCTCTTTCTCTCTCCCTTTTCCCCTCTGTCCCACCCCCAATCACACATTCTAATCTCTCTCTTAGTCTCTAAAATTGAATTACCAAATGGCTACTAGATTGAAATGGATATCACATAGGCTTAGCATGATCAAAACTGAACCCTTGATATTTACCTTCAAATCCACCCCCTTTCTGAACTCCTTATTTCCATGGAGGGCATCACTCTCCTTTCAGTCACCCAATTTTGTACCTTTGGAGTCATCCTCAACTCTTCACTTTCTTCTTTACAACCCTACATATCCAGTCAGTTGTTAAATCCTGTTACTTCTGTCTCCATAGAATTTCTAGTATCTGCCCTCTTGTCTATTCTCACACATCTCCTATCCCACTCTGCTTCAGTTCCTCATCACCTTTATTGTTGCACTGACCTCCACGGCCTTAAATCTTTCTCTTTTCCCACCCATTCTCCACACAGCTCTCAAAAAATTACAGTCTTAAAGCATAATTACGACTTTAAAGGATAGGTATGTTACTTTCTTACTCATAAAATCCAGTAGTACCCTATTACCTCTAGGTCCAACTATATACTCCACTGTTTAACATTTAAATTCCCTTACAACCTTTCTCCAGCTTACACACGTTGAAGTTCAGCCAAATGAGTCTTCTTGTAGCCTCTTCATGTATTCTCCATACATGGCATTTCATTTCCTATCTTTATCCCTTTGGATAGGCATTCCTTTATTCCAAAATACATTCCTTTACCCCTACTATTTAAATTCCTGAGCTTCCTTCAAAGATCAGCTCAAGTGTCACCTCTCCTACATGAGAACTTTCCTGATCCCCTCAGCTGCTAGTGTCTCCCTCTCCCTGAAATGATTTCATATTTATTTTGTATGTATTTTCTCCAGGAAGCAACATAACACATTATATAGAGAGCTAGCTTTGGAGTCAAGGAAAACCTGGATTCAAGGTTTGCCTGTCATATAGTCTGTCTCTGTGACCATAAGCAAGGCATATAAAAATTTCTCAGTGCCCTAAACAACCCTCTTAAGATTGTAAATTGCAGTGAAGGTGCTGATTCGCATTACAACGATAAATTTCCTCCTGGGGAATTTCTTCTACCAATGAAATTACAAATGCATTTTCTTTCCATCACCATATTTTCATATGTTCATATTTGTACATGTTTCTTCTTGTAGGATATAAGCTCTTTGAAGAGAGAAGCTATTCTATTTGTGTCTCTGTATCCCTAGCTCCTAGTACAGGTTCTGGCATATATTGATTGATTGATAATTTAAGTACATGTTCACTAAGAAGGGGAAGCTACATGGTGTAGTGGATAGAGTGCTGGGCTTGAAGTTAGGAAGGCTCACCTTCCAAAGTTCAAATCTGGCCTCAAATATGTACTAACTGTGTGACCCTGGGCAAGTCATTTCACTCTTTTGCCTCAGTTTCTTATCTGTAAAATGAGCTAGAAAAGGAAATGGCAAGCCATTCTGATATCTTTGTCAAGAAAACACCAAATGGAATCAAGAACAGTTGAGCATGACTGAAAAGTTACTGAAAAACACAACAGCAAATACTGAGCAATAAGATTATATACTTACCCCCAAAAATTGCTCTTTAAATTGCGTCTCACCTAAATGCATTTAAAGGCTACACAAAACATAATGTGGGAAGTTGGGAAAGAGAGTTTCTGAGGGAGTAAATTCTAATTATACAGTCTGCAAATTTTCAAAATCACTTCTGTAACCAAAAAATGAGTTTCAACTCTCTAAGTAAACTGTACTTTCTAATCCTAATGGTTACAAAATCCTTACAATAGATTAGGCATTAATTTAGTCTAACATAGTCTGATAAGAGCTTAAAGGAACCTTAAAGACCATTTAACCCTAATTTCTCATTTTACATATAAGGAAGCCAAGTTCCAGAGAAATTAACTGATTTTCTGATTTTTCTATACAACAAGAGCTGAGTCAATCAAGTCTATCAGGAGGGAGAACATAGATATATACAAATAAACCCAGAATAAATACAAAATCAATATAAGGTAGTTCAATATATGGTAGTTAGGGAGGACACTAGTAGTTGTTGGTTTTATGGGAAGGGGACATTGGAGTCAGGAAAGTCATCATGTTGAAAGCAGAGCTTGAGTTTTTGATGAAGGAAATTGGGGATCCTATGTCATGGAAGTTTGGAGAGATCACATATTCCTGACATGGGGCATGGCCAGTGCAAAGGCATGGAAATAAGAGATCAAGAGTGGTTTTGAGAGCAATAGAGAAATCCATTTGGCTGGACCATAGAGTGTGAGAAGAGGAGTAATGTATAATTAGGGTGGGTATATATGTTGGAAATCTAGATGTAAAAGCAAAACAAGAGGTTCGCTTTTTTGCAATAGGAAACCACCACAATTTATTTAGTAGAGGAATGACATGGTCAAATCTGTACTTATGAAAAAATAGGACTGGAGTATAGAGAGACAAGACATGGACCAAGTAGAATATAATTGAATTAGTTTAGGTGAAATGTGATGAGAACTTTACATAGAAAAAGGGGGCATATGTCTGAGAGATTTTATGTAGCTAGAGATGGCAAGATTTATCAATGTATTGTACATACAGGGTCATGGAGAATGAAGAGTCAGGGATAGTATTGGTGTTATAACCTGGGAGAATGATGGTACTGAACAGGGAACTTCAATAGAGGTTTGGGGAAAAGATAGCTCTGTTTTGGACAAAGATGCTTTCGGGGGATGAGTTTGAAATTACCAATAGGCATTGGCTATTTGAGAGTAGGACTCAGGAGAGGAACTAGGACTAAATATATAGACTTCTGAGTGACTGAAGGAGATGATCATTAATTCTTAGTTCTTAACATACTGCCTGCCATATAGTAGGTGTCTAATAAATGCTTATTGACTTACCCTATATCTACGATCATATGCTTCTATGTTATACTCATCCATTATATATGGTAAACTTGAGGACAGAAACTCCCCTTTTGCCTTCTTGTATCCCTAGTACTTAGCACAGTTCCTGGCACATAATAGGGCTCAATAAATGTTTATTGGCAGGTTATTGCCCTGTGTACATGTTACTTTCCTCTCAGAAGAAAATGAATTTTGAAGATAGAGAATAAACTGTTGTAGTTCTTTCTTTGTGTCACTGGTATTCAGCATAGTGCTTTTCCATAATTAGGCATTTAATAAATATCTACTGAATATATTAATTTCATTCTAAAGAGATGATACTATTGTTGAGCTGCTAAGTACTCACACCATTATTGATGGATTTTGAAAAGTACCATCTGCTAAAAAATTTTACCTCAAAGGAATGCAACTATTCCAAAATATGTTACCACTTTGCCCAGGGATGCCCTGCATTTAGTAGAGGTTTAATAAATGTTTGTTAATTGGTGCTCAGACCTCAGATGCAATCTGATCATGAAAAAATGTAATCTTTGGAGATGGGTCTTTTGGGGGAATTTCTGTGCTGTGACTCAAAAGGATTGTTGATTCTCCTATCTGACTCTAAATTAACTGCTTTAGAGAATTTTGTAGTTTAAAAGATGCCAGACTGGGGCAAGTGACTTAAGTACATAAAGATCCTGGGAGAGGAGTGATGATGCTATAAATTATCTCCTTCGATTTTTCTTTTGAAATTAGCAATTCTAGTGACCTATCTTTATTATAATATATATATACATATATTATATATATGTATATAATATATGTATATATATGAAAGCAAGCTTATGTCAGTTCCTTTTTTTTCTTCTCAAGGTACCTAAGAGAAAAATTCCTACTGAATGCCTTACTTGCAAATTACCTGCATATTTCTATGCTAAGCATTTCGATTAAGTAATGAGAATCTCTTTTAAAGCAAATTCCTTTCCTACAAAAATTTACATTCCTGAAAGATTCAAAACTAGTTTACTGACCAGACCTAGATTGTAATGATTAATGGATCAGTGCCTGCCTGGGGGAAAGTTTCTAGCAGAATATCTCAGTGACTTACTCTATTCAACATTTTTATCAATAAGAGTAATGTGTTGGATGACAGAATTAATATCCTAAAAAGTGCTGACAGGCCAAAGTGAATTCAGAAGATGATCCTGGCTTCCTTCAAAACTTACCTCAAACCCTCTTTTCTAGTCCTTCTATCTGCACAAATCTTTCCCTCTAAGGTTCTATTCTGTATTTATCTTGTATGTACCTATTGTTTTGGTTTGTCTGTTTTGTTTTTACAGCCTCCACTAGAATATAAGTTCTTTGAGGATAGAAACTATTCTTTATATGCCTACCACTTAGCACTATGCCTGGCACCTAGAAATACTTGTTGATTTATGACCAGACTAATGAGATGACTAAGTGAATGTTTAGCCTAGAGAGGAGAAGATGTCATGTGGAAGATGAATTTGACTTGCTTTGCTTGACCCCAGAGAATAGAATAGAAGGTGGAAGCAAACTGTACCTCGAATGAAAGAAAACTTTCTAACAATTAAAGCTACTCTAAAGCAGTGTAGGCTACTTAACAAGGGCAGTTTTACATGTAAAAATTTGAAGACAACTCAGTTATTTATTATATAGTAAATGTATTCTTTATCCTTATTTGACTTTCAGTTCTTCTACCCTTCAGAACTATATCAAACTAACACCCATTTTCCCAAGTTATATTCTCTTTACTTTCTAATCTCAACTCTTTAGTTAACTTGTTCAACTCTACACTTTTTTTCTTTAAAAGAAAAATCTCTTAATTGGCATTTTTCATTCATGCATTGCCTTATTTCGCCCTATCACCCCCTCCAGAAAGCTATTCCATAACAGAAAGAGAAAATAAAATCAGTAAAACATATTTACATACATAGAGAGAGATAATATATGCAGTGTTCCATACCTTGGATTCCCTAGCCCCACCCCAGTACCTCTTTTTTTTCTTTTGTTTTTTTTCTCCCAGTACCTCTTACAAATAATTGGAGTATTATGTCATCTATCTCTTCTTTGGAACTTCATTGAATGTACTATTTTAATAGTTAATTATTTTTTAAATTAAAAATTTTTTCAGCCAACAAAAATCTGCCTCCTCTCCTTTGTGCCTCACTATTGAATAAAGAAAGAAAACTAAAAAAAATCTTATGAACAAGTAATCAATCAAAGTTCTACATTGGCCATATCAAAAAAAAAAAAAAGGTTTGTTCTATAGTCTTATACTTTTACCTCTGTCAAAAGGCAGAGGAAATGTGTTATCATTATTTTTCCTTAATCATGGTTGGTCATTACACTGATCAGCTCTTAAGTCTTTTAAAAGTTGTTTTTCTTCATTTTTTTTGTCATATAAATAGCTTGTTCTCCTATTTTTTTTCATTTCACCTTGTATCAGTTCATAAAAGTGTTACCAGGTTTCTCTGAAGCCATCCCCTTTATCATTTCTTAGGGCATGATAGTATTCTATCACATTCATATACCAAAACTTGTTCAGCCATTTCCCAATTGATAGGTATCCTTTCCACTTCCAATTTTTTGCCACTACAAAAAGAACTGCAATAAATATTGTTGAACATCCTTATGATTTATCTTAGGCCTCATCCTTCCTTTAATCTACTCTCCTTCAAATCCTCTCTCTTTTATTTTCACCCTGTATACAGGTTGTGTAAAAGATATTTCTGTTCTCAGCTCTGTGTGTGTGGGTATATGTGTGTGTATTCCTCTTTCTTTTGACTAGTGCAGATAAGAGTGAAGCTTGAATATCAGACAAAGTCTGAATTTTGGCTAGTGGGAAGTAAGAAGACACTGAAGAAGGTCAACATGAGGACTGGGCAGAGGATTTGGGGTCTAGGTGAATTTCTATGACAGATTAATCAGACAATAATTTGAAGGATGAATAGAATGAGGAAGAGAGGAGAGGAAGAAAGAAAATAGAAATGAAAGTCTTGGTTATGTTTAGATTATTTCACTAGTTCAGTAGGGTGGTAAGAAGTGCCCATACTGTGTGATAGAATGTAAGCACCTTGAGGACAGAAATGGTTTTACTTTTGTCAGTGTATCCTTAGTGCCAAATTCCTGATTGGCACTTAATAAATGCTTATTGATTAATTGATAGATTATTCTGTCATTTAGGGAGAATACAGGGTTGTAGGGAACCCAGAAAAAGAATGAGATTTGTGTTCTGAAGGCCCTGGTTTCAAATCCTGACCCCCAGCTACTTACAATTTTACCTTTGGTGGGCCACTTCCCTTCATTGGGGCTTAGTTTCTTGATCTCTTAAAAAAAAATGAGAGTTAAACTAATTGACTAATAAAGTACCTTTGAATCCCAAACCCTATTTTTTTTTATATGTATACTTAAGTTAGAGTGGACAGGACTAAGTTGTATCCTGTTGTATGTCAAAAAAGAAAGAAAAGTAAAAAAAACAAAAACCAAACACCCAAGCTAAGATGAGAAATCATGAGAATAGTAGTGCCACTGAAATAAAGAGTAAAGTCAGGTAAATGGAATTTAAGAAGGACTAATTTGGAAAAGATAATGAATTTGGTTTTGGGCATGATTTTGAATTTGAAGTGTTGGTGTAATATCCAAGCAAAACTCTAAACATTTGAGGAAATGAGTTTGTAGATCTGAAGAGAGGCAAGATTTGAAGATAGGGTTTTGGAAGTTATCTACATAGAAATGATTGTCAAAGCCAGACATATGAACAAGATTGTTAAGTGAGAGTGTACAGAAAGAACAGGGTCACAGACAAAACTTTTGAGAATAGCAACATTACCATGTTGAGGAAAAGATAAACATCTAGAACAAGAGTGATCTGCAGATCTCTTGTTAAGGATTTGGAAGTCTGCTTTTATTCTTTGAAGATACATGTGTATTTTTCTTTTCTTTTTTTTTGACATATATACTATGAGAGGTTTGTTTGTTTTTTTTTTAAGTTAAAATATGTTAGATACAGGATATAAGAATTATATTCATTCCTTATTACAGAGGAATGAATTGCATTAAAGTCTGTAGATAAGGCCATAACTAAGGGGAAACTTAGCAATTCAAAACTACAAGTGGTTCAGTGGCTAGGAAAACGAAACCATATTGTTTACTTGTTAGTAAAGGAAAGGGAAAAAGTGGTCATAGATTCATGAGTCAGCCACATTGCCCTTCTTGTCAGAGAATCATGTAATTACCTGTGATTTTCTTTTTTCTTGTAGTTACCCAAACTAAAGTTCATTGTTTGACGTTTATTGAGCATTACCAGTGTGATAGGTGCTGCAAAGAACAAGTTTATGCAAGCTTAACCTCAATGTTGTTAATCTACATAAGGAAAGAAAAGGGGAATCAAATTCAATGGATTGAAAATTCTAAGCTTCTTATTCTGGATTTGAAAGTTAATTATATATGTTTAGATTCACCATAGATCCTCTATTATAAGGAAAGCACAGAATGTATAAGAAAATATATTTTACTTACAATTTCTAGTTTGCTTTTATGCATTCTTGTTATAGTTGTCAGTGGATTAAGTTTGTGATTTTAGAAGAGTAGGTTTTCAAAGATCAGTAACTTTATTCTTATTCAAGAGAGATCAAAGTTAACCAAGACTTAATACAGAAGTCCAAGATGTTTTAACATTCCTAATTTTATCACTTTAATTTTAAATTAATACATATATCTGTTACATGTGAATGAATTTTTTCGGTATAAACAAATCTAATTTATTTCAGAATACTTAATCCTTTAAGATTGTATAACCAAGGGATTTAAAGATTAGCTTTGAAAATAGGTCAGTGAAAAAAGATCTACATTGGTTAAAAGCTAATCAGTTAAGGAAATAAGAGGAGCAATTTAGGTGTTTTGAAAAGTATTTACAAGATCATTTTAAAATAATAATTTGAAGGGTGTTTTGTAAATATAACACATCTACTGATCAGTTAAAATATTGATCAGAATAAAAAGTAAGCTGTCCAATATGAAAGTGAAACTTCTTGGCAATGATGAAAAAAATACAGATGCATGCACTGTAAAAAACTATTGAAGTTTGTTGAAGTTCTACCAGTTACCCTAAGTTTCCTATTTAATTTACCTGATCAGTTTGTTGGCAATTATTAGATTCTCACCCCTTCTCCCACCTTATCTGAAGAAAAGATAAGAAGATGGGAAAATTAGTAAATGCTGACATTGGTTGAAAAACTAGAACTAGCAAATCATCCACTAATAAAACTTTGTCATCGAGTCTTTATTGACACCTGTGTGCCCAGTGTTATGGGCAACAACCTCCAGTACAAGTTCAGTCAAGGGACTCATAAATCAGTGGAAAGGAATTCTTGTCCAGTCTTTATTACAAATGAACTGGGTGTCCACAGGCAGGTCACTTTCCCTCATCTGTAAAATCAGAAGGTTTATTGTTCCCTGGTCCCATGATTGACATCAAGTTCTGTCAAATGTATTTAATCACCAAGAGGTATTACTACCTAATTAATTGACCTACTTTTTTTGTGCTGCAATCCCAGGTGCTAGCAGTCCCACACTAACCCCAGTTATTATGCATCCCAAAACCAGAATATGCTGGGGGAGGAGAAAGGGGTGGAGAAAATAAGCTTTCTGTCGTCCTCAGGGAATCATCTATCTGTGGCCTAGCTCTGCCTCTTTAATTGATTTTCTTAGTCTAGTGGTATGGTCTCTGAACTTTGAATAATAATAATGATAGCTAGCATTTTTATAGCACTTTGAAATTTACAAAACACTTCACATTGTGCTCTTATTTGTTCCTCACAACAACCTGACAGGTAGGGGCTATTATCATCCTCATTTAACATATAGGGAAACAAAGGCTGAGAAATGACTTCCCCAAAGTCACAGAACTTGTAAGAGTTTGAGGCAGGATTTGAACTTGAGCCTTCCAGGTTCCTCTATCTAATTCACCACTTTGCTTCCTCTTAAGTATCCAATCAGTCTCATGAATCAGCTCCTACCAACTAGGAAAACTTTGTCTTTCCCAGACCCTTATGTTGTCTTTCAGTGGTCCCTGATCGCTTAAGCCTGAGATAGTAGAGTTGATTATATATGTTTGATTTAATTGAACCATACCTACTGAAACATGTGGAAATAAAATGAATAAAGCCAACTATGCAAAAACAGTCACCTTTGAGGCTGCACACCTCTGCTTCCTTTCTAGATTCAGACAGCCTTTTAGCTAGTCCAAACCCAGGAGTTCCCAGACACAAGTCAGGTCCTTTGATTCTGTTGTTCCTACCAGGAACTGCAAGTCCATTAACAACTTCAGAAGAAATAAATCCAGTCAGTTTGGGGACTCAGTTCCAGGGTATCTTATTTGGGCTCTGTCTTAGCAATCAGTATTATGATGTTTCTTCCTATAGGCTGTTCATCTACTGGCTGCTTCACAAAAATTATCTCCTATTCCAGCTAAGGGGAATAGCCTTTTTCTAGAGGAAAATTGCGGCAGGTCGTCTTTCAGCATATGAGATTTTGCCTTTTATTCTAGTCCTCTTCCTCTCTTGAAAAATTCGCTCATAGCTTGCTCCAAGCTTCAGAATCTTTATGGTTGGGACCTACCCAAATATGGGACCCATAGGTGCTTCCCTCTTACTTCTCTTTCCCATCAAACAAAATAGGAGAGGCCACCACTTCAGAAATCTCTCTTTGTATCACTGGCAAAATATCTTTGATTAGTAGGCTCTCATTATTTGTATTAAGTTTTTGTAAACAAAAATAATTTTACTGCATTTAAAAGGAAAATATTCAAACCATAAAGGATATTTTGTCACTGTAACAGTGAGGTAGAAGTCAACAAATAATGAATATTTATCACACAATTTTTATGTGCCAGGCATTGTGCTAAGTGCTGAGAATACAAGAAAGGCAAAAAAGAGTCGCTGCCCTCAAGGAACTCACAATAGAATTGGGAAAATAATAAATAAGATATATTGAGTAAAAATCATAGATAATCTCAGAAGAAAAGTACTGGTAATGAGGGGGACTATGGAAGGCTTTAGTGAAATTTGTGCCAAAATTCAGTCAGGGAATCCAGGAAGCTGAGATGGGGAGGAATGTAATTCCAGGTATGGGGAACAGCCAATGAAAATGTCCAGAATTAAGAAATGGAGTGCCAAGTGACGTGATCAGAATAGGTGGGTAAAAAAAGGTGGTCCATAGGGCCACATGCTGCAAAGAGTCAATAATGAGTCATAATAAGCAAAGTGCACTTGGGTTTAGGAAAATAAAATGCAGAGTCCATGGGAAAGTAAAACACGGAACCTAAGTAATTAGGTTTGATAGTTTTTGATACAGAGCTGTTAAATGGAGGTGATAGTCCTGGGCAACTGATAAAATCATTCTAGTCACAGATCCTCCTTTATGATGATAATTTCTGTTCACGTGGTTTATTTTTTATCTCTTCCTTTCCACATTTTAATTTTTTATGTCTATTTAAACTCTGCATATCTATTCTTTGCATTGCCCAAAATTGGTTCAATATTAAGTACTTTTTCTGCATCAGAGACTAGTTCTGCTACAGATTATTTAGTTGTTAAGAAAAATGGTGTTCTGTGACTGACTGGATCATGAAGGTGAAGTATGGTTTTCGTTTACCTTTTCGTACAGGATTTTGGTGATGTCAGACTGACTAATTTAGTTCTTTACCTTGATATATTTCTTTCTGCTTATGATTTAGTTAATTCCTGTGATTGTCATAGCTGATGAAAAGGACTTTCTGCAAGGCAAGGGGTCTAAGAATAAGAAGATTCAGCATTCAGATAGCTCTCAACAAAATCATTATGATTCTTGTTTTGTAGAGTACTTCTTTGCAACATCTCCCAAAATCTGCCAAGATTTAAAAGCTTTAGAAACTAAACCCAAGTTTCTTAGAAAACAACATGAAAAATAGTAATTATTTTACTTAGACCTCAAATCATATCAGCTGGTGCTCAAACACTGTTTAACAAGACATCCTAAGTCAACATTATCCATAACAAAAAAGGTTGATTAACTTTTTATACATTTATCTTACCTTGGTTGATGACTAAAAAGTTTAGTTAGTTAAATTGAATTATATACTAGGTCCTTTTCAAAACCAATGAACAGATATACCCTTTAGAAGCTTGCAATCTAGAACATGGTTGTCTTTAATGAAAGGGACATTACAGACAACTAACTAGGTTTTCCAAGTTTGGCTCATTCACTAAAAACAGAATTATTCATTGTACAATTTCTTGGAAAATAGTGTAATGCATATTGAAATTAGAGACCAAGACCTTAAAAGTTTACTTTTAAAAAGCTCCTTGGCTCTTTTTCCTTTCTAAAATATAACTAGATATGAATCAACTCTCATGCCTGGATTTCTAGACTATACCAATGTTATGAATTTAGAAATACTTTCTATTATTATAATACTATATGGGCCCTTTTGGTATTAACCTTCAACTAAACTGGATTAACAAGTGTGCAAACCAGATTTGTGTTTTGATTTTTAGCTTAATGGTTATAATACTTAGCACTTTATATCTTCAAAGAACTTAACAATCAATAAGTAATCTGAACAACATCTCTGGGAGGTAGGTGGAGATTATTGTCTTGTACAGATGAGGAAATATATCCAAATAATTTAGTGACTTGCCCAAAATCTTGTAGACACTTTGTGGAATAACTGAGTTTCAGAATTATCCATTTCCCATTGCTTGGATCCCACTGTTTCCATATTTTTTTGTATTTAATGACAGACAAAATAGACTATCATCTCTCATGACTTATCTTGGCTATGATTTTTACATTATAGCATTTTATATGACTTTGAATCTCAGATGTAGAAGCATGGCAAGCAAGAGAAGCTTGGCTAAATACTCTTAATGCACAAATTCCAGTTTGGAAGTGTTCTGATTCTGAGACAGCTATTCTGTAGACAAGGGTCTTTTTGCTTTCTTTGTACCTAATGTACCAAAGGAATCAATTAGCCAGTATTGTTATGATATCATTGTGTGTACTGAACTCTTTATTAGGGAAGATTCCACTTAGTACCCTAGTATGTGGCTAATAATATACACAGTGATGAAACTTTTTAATGTGTCATTGCCTTTTTTATTGGATGATGTATCTAGATGAATTCAATTTTTGATGATTTCTGATACAGCAAAGAAACCTCATGCATTTTGACATTGCATTCATTGTTCTCTTGCAAACACAGGAACATCATAATTTCAGTAGGTCAGTCATAAGTAATGTCTTCCAAAACATTATAGTCATGTTACAGTAAACTTTTATATTTGTTGCGTCACAAAGATTTATTGAAGTGATAAAAGTTATTGTGGAAAACAGTCTATAGTAACTATGGTAACAGTTATTTGATCTCACAGTAATTAGCTAAGCATTTAGTTGCACAATACTTTCACAATGCCTTCATGGTTAGTTCATTAAACAAAATTAGCTTTTGTGGGAACTTTCCTCACACAGTGTCCTGAATTTGTTTTTTGTTCAAAAGATTGGAGAAGGCTGTTCCTAAACTACCTTTCCTGCATATAGTTTATAAACATATTTGAGATTGTAGCTGATTTTGTTTAATTCGTGGTTTATTATGCAATTTATACTCCATCCACTAAGTTTTCTCATCGGGTATTTATTATAATTTAATTTAGAAGGGCAGGAAATGAATTGTGCAAAATAAAAGACTGATTTCTAGATTCTGACTGTCATTGTTTTACTTTGGGATCTGGGATTAGTTACTGACTTTCCTCTATGACTCTATTACTGGTAAAGTGGTTATAAGCTCTGAAACTAAATGAATAGAGTTAACTCCTGGTTACTCAAATGTAACATGCATTTATTAAACTCCTACTGTGCACATCACTATGCTAGGTCTTGGGTGATGAGATTCATTAATGGGGGGATAGAGCATATATAGAAATAATTGATGTACTTATCACCTACTATTTATTCTTCTGAGAGGTACAAAGTTCTTTGCAAAGAAAGGTTTCATTGAGAATGTAGAAGTCGTGACTTTACAGAGTAGGAAGGAAGTAAACAGGAAGAAATAATTTCAGATGAAAATAGCAGTAGTCAAGGTAGGTGGTAAGGAAGGGCTGTATCATTGTGAAGGCAATGGAAATAGGGAGAAAGATCTGGGAATAATGATGATGATGATAGCAGTAACAATAGATCACATTTATATAGAACTTTTAAGGTTTGCAAAGCTCTTTGGAAGGTAGGTAGGACAAATATTGTCATCATTTTACAAATGAGGAAACTATAGCTCTGAAGGCAACTCACCTACTATTAACCAAAAGGTAAATGTCTGAGGCAGCGAGCAAACCCAGGTCTCCGGTCTACAAGCCCAGTGTTCTTTCTACTAGATCACATTAATTCGACACTATGATGCCTATATTTGTACATCCCCATTCTCATCCCATCATTATCTTAAACTCTGCTCTTAGGATGTGGACTTCATTAAGAAAGCTTTTCTTATCTTGCCTCTTCTTACCAGACTTCCATGTTTCTTCCTGGCTATTTGTATACCATACCATCCCCTTTAGTACTCATCTCTCTTCCAGCTCATCTTTATGTGTTGTCTTATTTCATTAGAATTGAGCTCCTTGAGAGCAGGGACATTTTTGTTTTTCTTTATTTTTCCAGTGTTTATCATAATCCCTGGCACATAGCACTTAAAAATGTTTAATTATTCAACAATCAGGAATTGTAACTGAGAGGTGAGGGGAAGGTCAGAATCAAAGATAACACCCAAGTTTTTAGAGAACTGAATGAATGTTTGCACCATTGGCAAAAATCAATCAAAAAAGGCAGGTTTTGGATGTTTAATATGAAGTATTGACAGAATATCGAGTTGGAACTTGTGTTCAACTGGAGGTGCATATTTAGAACCAGAAAAGAGACTGGATTGGAGCAGGTAAAATTGGTGAACAAGGAGAGTGTGTTGTCTTGGAAACCAAAGAAAGTACCACATTTATTATATATATATATATATATATATATATATATATATATATATCACTTAGAATCTGGAACTGCTTATTCTATATACCTTGCAGCTTCCTTTTTGTTTACCTTTACAAAGTATTTTGGTACTTAAAATTTACTTTGATGTACCATATTTTTTTTTTACCTCACCACAGCCACCACACTGAGATAGTGCAAGATTCTATATCTTATAGATGTGGAAGATGAGACTAGAGGAGTTCATGTCACTTGTCCACAATCATGCAATGCATAGCAAAGACAGGACTGAAACTGAAGTCCTCTGGCTCTAGATGTAATGTTTTTTATTCCACTCCTTTTATCATCATAGTTGAATTCACATACTATATTTAGGCACAGAGAACTAAATCCTTCTGGGATATGTGATTTCAGTAGTGTGGGTGAGCAGCCTGCCAATTTAGAGTTGTTAGTAGCTTAGCTGACCATTTCTTAGCTACTTATTTAGTAGTTAGTTGCTTAGCTGACCATTTCAAACATTGTTGTAATGTCTTTAAAGAGATAGCTTCTTGGGGATGGGCCACTCTATTCTTAACTATGCTGATACTTACATGACAGACACTTGGCTGTACAGTGAAGGTCATAATGACATAGTGGAGAGTAGTCAACTTGAAGTCAGGAAAACATGGGTTCAAATCTTATCTTTGGTGCTTACTATCTATTACCATGAGTAAGTTACTTAACTGCTCTGAAGCTCATTTTCTTTATCTGTAAAATGAGGATAATAATTCCTATAGTATCCAGCTTATAGAGTTATTGTGATATATAGAAAACAGGTGTTACATTATTTACAAACCTTAAAAGCACTGAGTATCTGCTATTATTTGAATACTCAAGGATCTATGATCTCATCCATGTGGATGTTCTATTATATGATGCCAACCAAAGCCCATCCTTGCCTTCCTAGCTTTAAATGTTTATACATAAGTTTACCATGGTATTTCTATCCAACCAAAGGTCTTTCTTGCTCTTTCATGGCATAGCATGAAGTTATTAGTCGAGGATGTGGTCCATCTTTTGGTTATCCTTTACTTTTTTTTCATTGTAATCATATTTTATTTGATCATTTCCAATTCATTAAAGACAAAGATCATTTTCTTTTCCTCCCCCCTCATAGCCAACGCATGATTCTACTGGGTGTCACATGTGTTCTTGATTCAAACCCATTTCTATGTTGTCAATATTTGCATTAGAGTTTCCTTTAGAGTCTCTCCTCTGTCATGTCCCCTCAACCGCTGTATTCAGGTAGTTGCTTTTCCTCGGTGTTTCCACTCCCATAGTTTATCCTTTGCTTATGCATAGTGTTTTTTCTCCTAGATCCCTGCAGATTGTTCCAGGTCATTATATCAGCACCAATGGAGAAGTCCATTACATTCGATTATACCACAGTGTATTAGTCTCTATATACAATGTTCTCCTGGTTCTGCTCCTCTCACTCTGCATCACTTCCTGGAGGTTGTTCCATTCTCCATGGAATTCCTCCACTTTATTATTCCTTTTAGCACAATAGTATTCCATCACCAACATATACCACAATTTGCTCAGCCATTCCCCAATTGATGGGCATCCTCTCACTTTCCAGTTTTTGGCCACCACAAAGAGCGCAGCTATGAATATTTTTGTACAAGTCTTTTTGTCCATTATCTCTTTGGGGTACAGACCCAGCAGTGCTATGGCTGGATCAAAGGGTAGACATTCTTTTGTCACCCTTTGGGCGTAGTTCCAAATTGCCCTCCAGAATGGTTGGATCAATTCCCAACTCCACCAGCAATGAATTGAATTAATGTCCCTACTTTTCCACATCCCCTCCAGCATTTGTTACTTTCCTTTGCTATCATGCTGGCCAGTCTGCTTGATGTGAGGTGATACCTCAGAGTTGTTTTTATTTGCATCTCTCTGATTATAAGAGATGTAGAACACTTCTTCATGTGCTTATTAATAGTTTTGATTTCTTTATCTGAGAACTGCCTGTCCATGTCCCTTGCCCATTTATCAATTGGAGAATGGCTTGATTTTTTGTACAGTTGATTTAGCTCTTTATAAATTTGAGTAATTAAACCTTTGTCAGAGGTTTCTATGAAGATTTTTTCCCAATTTGTTATTTCCCTTCTGATTTTAGTTACATTGGTTTTGTTTGTACAAAAGCTTTTTAATTTGATGTAGTCAAAATTATTTATTTTACATTTTGTGATTTTTTTCTATGTCTTGCTTGGTTTTAAAGCCTTTCCCCTCCCAAAGGTCTGACATGTATACTATTCTGTGTTTACCCAATTTACTTATGGTTTCCTTCTCTATGTTTAAGTCATTCACCCATTTTGAATTTATCTTGGTGTAGGGTGTGAGGTGTTGATCTATTCCTAATCTCTCCCACACTGTCTTCCAGTTTTCCCAGCAGTTTTTATCTAATAGTGGATTTTTGTCCGAAAAGCTGGGACCTTTGGGTTTATCGTATACTGTCTTGCTGAGGTCGCTTTCCCCCAGTCTATTCCACTGATCTTCCTTTCTGTTTCTTAGCCAGTACCAAATTGTTTTGATGACTGCTGCTTGGTAATATAGTTTAAGGTCTGGGACTGCAAGGCCCCCATCTCATATGTGATTTTTTTTTCATTATTTCCCTGGATTTCCTTGATCTTTTGTTATTCCAAATGAATTTTGTTATGGTTTTTTCTAAATCAGTGAAGAAGTATTTTGGTAGTTCAATGGGTATGGCACTAAAATAGATAAATAAGTTTGGGTAGGATGGTCATTTTTATTATATTGGCTCATCCTATCCATGAGCAGTTAATGTTTTTCTAATTATTCAAGTCTAGTTTTAGTTGTGTGGAGAGTGTTTTGTAGTTGTGTTCATATAGTTCCTGTGTTTGTCTCGGGAGATAGATTCCTAGGTATTTTATTTTGTCTAAGGTGATTTTGAATGGGATTTCTCTTTCTAGTTTTTGCTACTGAGCTGTGTTGGAGATATACAGAAAAGCTGATGACTTATGTGGGTTTATTTTGTATCCTGCAACTTTGCTAAAGTTCTTGATTATTTCAATTAGCTTTTTGGTTGAATCTCTTGGATTCTTTAAGTAGACCATCATGTCATCTGCAAAGAGTGATAACTTGGTCTCCTCCTTGCCTATTTTGATGCCTTCAATTTCTTTTTCTTCTCTAATTGCTACTGCTAGTGTTTCTAGTACAATGTCAAATAGGAGAGGTGATAATGGGCATCCTTGTTTCACTCCTGATCTTATTGGGAATGCAGCTAGTTTATCCCCATTGCAGATGATATTAGCTGTTGGTTTTAGATATATACTGTTTATTATTTTTAGGAACGACCTTTCTATTCCTATGCTTTCTAGTGTTTTTAATAGGAATGGGTGTTGTATTTTATCAAAGGCTTTGTCTGCATCTATTGAGATAATCATGTGATTCTTGTTGGTTTGTTTGTTGATGTGGTCAATTATGTGGATGGTTTTCCTAATATTGAACCAGCCCTGCATCCCTGATATAAATGCTACTTGATCATGGTGGATGACCCTTCTGATCACTTGCTGGAGTCTTTTTGCTAGTATCCTATTTAAGATTTTTGCATCTATATTCATTAGGGAGATTGGTCTATAGTTTTCTTTCTCTGTTTTTGACCTGCCTGGTTTTGGAATCAGTACCATGTTGGTGTCATAAAAGGAGTTTGGTAGAACTCCCTCTTTGCTTATTATGTCAAATAGTTTGTATAGTATTGGGGTTAGTTGTTCTTTGAATGTTTGATAGAATTCACTGGTGAATCCATCAGTCCCTGGGGATTTTTTCTTAAGAAGTTCTTTGATGGCTTGTTGGATTTCATTTTCTGATATGGGATTATTTAAGAATTCTATTTCCTCTTCTGTTAGGCTAGGCAGTTTGTATTTTTGTATATATTCATCCATATCACCTAAATTGGTGTATTTATTGCCATATAATTGGGCAAAGTAATTTCTAATGATTGCCTTAATTTCCTCTTCATCAGAGGTGCTGTCCCCCTTTTCATCTTTGATGCTGTTAATTTGCTTTTCTTCCTTCCTTTTTTAAATTAGATTGACCAGTACTTTGTCTATTTTGTTTGTTTTTTCAAAGTACCAGCTTCTTGTCTTATTTATTAAATCAATAGTTCTATCACTTACGAGTTTATTAATTTTTCCCTTAATTTTTAGGATTTCTAGTTTGGTTTTCTGCTGGGGGTTTTTAATTTGATCGCTTTCGAGTTTTTTTATTTGCATTTCCAATTGATATCTGCTCTCCCTAGTTTGTTTATATTTGCACTCAGGGATATGAATTTACCTCTGATTACCACTTTGGCTGCATCCCAAAAGGTTTGAAAGGATGTCTCGCCATTGTTATTTTCCTCAATAAAATTATTATTTGTTCCTATGATTTCTTCTCTAAACGATTTTGGAGTATCATATTGTTTAATTTCCAATTAGTTTTTGATTTGGTTTTCCATGTACCTTTACTGATCATTATTTTTATTGCCTTGTGATCTGAGAAGGCTGCATTTATTATTTCTGCTTTTCTGCATTTGTGTGCTATGTTTCTGTGACCTAATGTATGGTCAATCTTTGTGAATGTGCCGTCTGGTGCTGAGAAGAAGGTGTATTCCTTTTTATCCCTATTTATTTTTCTCCATATGTCTATTAATTCTAATTTTTCTAAGATTTCATTCACTTCTTTTACTTCTTTCTTATTTATTTTTTTATTTGATTTATCTAAATTTGATAATGGTTGGTTTAAATCTCCCACTAATATGGTTTTACTGTCTATTTCTTCCTTCAATTCTCCTAGTTTCTCCATTAGAAATTTGGGTGCTATATTATTTGGTGCATACATGTTGATTAGTGATATTTCCTCATTATCTAAAGTCCCTTTTAACAAAATATAATTATCTTCCCTCTCCCTTTTATTCAGGTATATTTTTGCTTTGGCTTTATCAGATATCATGATTACCACTCCTGCCTTCTTTCTGTCAGTTGAGGCCCAGAAGGTCTTACTCCATCCTTTAATTCTGACCTTGTGGGTGTCAACCCACCTCATGTGTGTTTCTTGAAGACAACATATGGTAGGGTTTTGGATTCTAATCCATTCTACTATTCGTCTACATTTTATGGGTGAGTTCATCCCATTCACGTTCAAGGTTATGATTGTCATTTGTGGACTCCCTGGCATTTTGATATCCTTCCCCAATTCTAACCTTTTCTTCTTTGGCTCTACCTTTTAGTCCAGTGATTCACTTTTAAATCAGTCCCCCTTATCCCCTCCCTTGATATGTTTCCCTTTTTAGTCCCTCCCCTTTTGTTCCCTCTCCCTCCCCCCTCTCTTTCCCTCCCCTTTTGTTTTCCCTCTCCCCCTTCCCCTCGTGGTTTTCCCTTCTCCCTACCCTTGTTGGATAAGATAGAATTCAAGATCCCAATGGATCTGGATGTTTTTCCCTCTCAGAGTTGATTTCCCTGAGAGTAAGGTTTATGTAAAAACTCTCTTCCTCTCCTTCTTATAGGAGTTTTCTTCCCCTCCCCTTCCCATGTGAATCTTTGTGTGAGAATGATTATTCTATTTGGTCTTTCTTTTCCCCCTATTTACACATTACATTTTCCCCACCTGTTAGTATACATAGATTGATATAAATGTAGTCCTTATAGAAGAGAGTTTGAGTAAAAGAAGAAGATAACATTTTTCTCCTTTTCCCTGTCCTTCATATTTACCTTTTCAGGTATTCCGTGCTCTTTGATTTTCGATATCGAACTTTCCACAGAGCTCTGGTCTTTTCATTGCAAAAAGTTGGAAATCTTCTATTTTGTTGAATGCCCATACTTTCCCTTGGAAGTATATAGTCAGTTTTGCTGGATAGCTGATTCTTGGTTGAAGACCCAGCTCTCTTGCCTTTCTGAAGATCATGTTCCATGCCTTACGATCATTCAGAGTAGAACTTGTAAGTTCTTGTGTGACCCTGATTGGCATTCCTTTATATCTAAATTGTCTTTTTCTGGCTTCTTGTAAGATTTTTTCTTTTTTTTGAGAGTTTTGGAATTTGGCATTTACATTCCTGGGAGTTGTCTTTTGGGGGTTTAGTGTAGAGGGTGTTCTGTGAGCTCTGTCAGTGGCTGTATTTCCCCCTTGTTCTAGAATCTCTGGGCAATTTTCTTTGATTATCTCTTGTATTACGATGTCGAGTTTGCTGTTTATTTCTGGCTTTTCTAGAAGTCCAATTATTCTTAAATTGTCTCTTCTCCCTCTATTTTCCAAATCTGTCACTTTGTCAGTGAGATATTTTATGTTCTCTTCTAATTTCTTGCTGTTTTGGCTTTGCTTTATTAGTTCTCGCTTTAAAGCCTGGTTTTCCTTTTCACTTTGGTCAAACTGGTTTTGTAGATGCGTAAATTTCTTTTGCATTATTTCCCACTTTTCCTCCCAGAAGGCTTCCATCTTTTTTATCATTTCAGATTCAAATTCTTCATGGGTTTGTGGAGAGTTTCCATTTCCTTTGGAAGGTTTCGGCGCATTTGCTTGTGTTTCCTCTTCTATCTCCTCTGTGTTTTGTATTTTTGCTCCATAAAATATGTCCAAAGTCACCCCCTTCTTCTTGTTTTTTTTTTTTTGAATTTTGGGACTTTTGTGCTTCTGTGGAGTTTGCCATCTCTATCTGAGTGGGGAGGGGGGGGATTAGCTTTTCTTATCTCTGTCTGGTGTTCAGAGGTTTTAGTCCTAGGCAGATTGTCCGTTCTATGCAGTTGTTATTCTGTCTTCCTGGGAAGCCAGGAGTTGCTGGTGTGTCCCTGTTACTGCCCTCCTCTCCTCGGCACCCTCCTGATGCTTCTCCATTGCCTTACTTCCACGCTCTAAGCCTAGCTTGGCCCTTGTTCCTGTGCCTTAGCCAGCCAGCGCCTGCACTCTGTGGGGGGAGGGACCGCGGCTTCCCGGAGCTCTGAGGGCTCCTAATGAGATTAGCTTTCCCTGGGTTGAATTTAGTATGCCTTGAGGCAGGGACTTTTTTCGTGAGACTCTGATGGAAGGATCCAGCCAGGGGGTTACAAGCTCCCCCCCTCTCTCTCTGTTTCCCTGATGTCTGGATGCCCCCTCAACTGGGTTAGGTTGTTTTCAGGATGTGGCCTTCAGAATAGCCGGCTCCCGGGGTCCTTTTGCCAGTCCTGAGGGTTGCTGTTGTTTCAGAAGACCCTGCTCTCTGTGGGGGAGGGGCCACAGCTTCCCGGAGCTCCGTGGGCTCCTCCCAGGGGGTTACAAGCTCCCCCGTCTCTCTTTTTCCCTGCTGTCTGGGTGCCCCCTCCACTTTGTTGGGTTGTTTTCAGGAAGGGGCCTTCAGAATACCAGGCTGTGGGGCTCTGTGGTTGCCTCTGCTGCCTCTGACTTGGACTCAGAGCTCTGGGTTGGGGGGGATGGGTCCTAGGACCTTCCTTCTGCCTACCCCTTACGTCTGAGTGGTCTCGGGTTCTGGCTTTTGGGGGGGGCGTACCTTTTGATCCAGGTCCAGGTCCAGGAGGAGGACTCCCGGGGTCTATGCTGTTGATCGTTTTGAATTTCAGTGTCCTTGAGATCAGTAAGGAAGGGTTTCAGGAGATCTGAACTTTAGCTTTCTCTAAGCCGCCATCTTGACCGGAAAAACTATCCTTTACTTTTACCACTTGACCAGTCTGACTTTTTGGATAATACATTTTTTTGATGATAACTTTTAAATCTCTTTTCTAATTTCATATTTGTTATATATTCTAGTCTGCCTAAATCCACCATGCACTCCTCTGTTGCCCTCATGCAATATTTTTTTAAATTATTCAGCAATTTTGTGACTCAGAACCATACATTACCAGAAGAATATTGCTATTACATGGAGTGCCTTCATTTCAGTGAGAACTGTGGGGGTCTTAGATAAGGAATTCTGTAATTCTCCATGGACTAGAAGTCTAGTCTCCTCCAGTTTTATCCTGGGCCCAATTCATTGTCTATTTGCAGTGTCTGTCTAAATAAGATATTCTAATTAGTATTATTTGAACCTTTTCATTTCATTGATATTCAAGTGTAGTGGTTCCACTTGATAGTGAAAATTGTTTAAAACTTTTTTGGACATTTTAAAATAATAGAATCAGAGTTAGAGCAGTAAGGTATGTTAGAAACCAACTAGTCTACTATCTTCCTAATTTTCAGATAAGGGAACTGGGCCCAGTAAAGTTAAATAACTTGCCCCAAATCCCTGAAGTCGTGTCAAATGTATAATTTGAACCCACATCCTCTGCACAGACACTGCAAAAACTTTATTCAGGGTTTAAGCTTTTAAAAAAAATTTACATTTCTTTGACTATTTTCAAACTCTAGGATAAAATAATTTTATTGATTTTAAAAAAAAACTTAGTAAAAGGGTTTTTCCCCTTAATTTTAAGTTAATTTATTAACAGACCATTCAAGACAAACTAAACTGGACACTACATTATCTGATTGGTGCCAAACAGCAATACAGGCCAAAAATGTAAAAAAGTAGGTCCCAAACCCATGGGCTCAGCAAAATAATCTGTCTAGTGAGGAGACAGAGAGTAGGAATTTCTTAAGAATACCAACATATACTCAAAAGTATTTTTTTAATTTACTAATTTTGTTTTAACTGCTTGTTAACTAAGTTTTTTTTTAATTTTCCCATTTTTTACTTCATTTGCCATCTTTCAACTGATCCACATTTTACATATGGATCATAGTAAACATTTTTGCTTTTCATATATGATGTTTAGTTAGTTACTTAACATATCTTCTTTTTAGAGACCACAATTTAATTTTTTCTACTAATAATCAGGGTGATCTTAGGTATTCTAATACTATTTAATTTACTGCCAATTGCTCATTTGAACATGATTTTTTAAATTCCCTCCTTCACTTCAATGACTTGTGTTTTTTCTTTCTTCTCCAGTCCTTTCAAACATACTCCCTGGACCTTAACATCACTTGCTGATGGCAAATAAAATATGTTTATTATTGTAGATAAAGAAAGTTAGAAGGAATAAATAAAACAATGGATAAAAGAGTCAAAAATAAAAAAAATCTTGCTAGCCCCATAGCCCAAATGCTGCCTTAGGTTGAATCTAGTAAGGTGAAATTGAATAAAGTCCCACATTTGAATTTCAGAAATTTGTTTCACCAGTATATGATGGAGGAGGTATTGTTTGATTGCAATTGTTCTTTAAAAATCCTGGAATTTTAGTGGACTGCCAATTCAGTCTATGAGTCTGTGGTATGATATGGCAGCCAAAAATTAAAATTTCATCCTAGGATGCATTGAGAAAACCATAATTTCAAGTCAGAGGAAGTCATAGTCCCATGTACTAGCCAGACCACATCAGAATTACTGGTTTCAGTTCTGAGGGCAACAGTTTAGAAATTACAATGATCAGCTGGACAATATCTAAATCAGGCTTTGTAACTCAAGTGTTTAAGTAGTTTGAGAGCTGTATTTCAGTATGATTACTTTCCTGTCTAACCCTATGTATTTTATTTTATGCATTTAAAAACATGATTCCAAAAAGATGTCTAGATACCAGATTGTCAGGAACCCATCACCCAAAAAGTTAAAAAACTTGCATTCTAAAAGAAAGCAATCAGTAGTGAAGAGTCTTGAATTCATGCCAAGTAAGGATTAGTTGAAAGAACTGGAGATGTTTAGCCTTAAGTAAAGTTAGGCTTTAGAGACATGATAACTATCTTCAAATATTTGAAGAACTATCATATGGAAGCAAAATTATATTTATTCTTCTTGGCCTCAGAGGGTAGCACTAGACACAGTAGGTTAAATTTGCAAAGAGGCCAGTTTTGACTTGAAATAAGGAAAAACTTAGATATAATTTGAGATCCCTAAAAGTTAAATGTACTAACTCAATAGGTGGTGGGTTTTCTCTTAGTGACATTCCCCAAGGAATAATAAATTATCAGGTATGTTGTAAAGTGGAGTCTTTTTCAGATATTGGTTAGAATTACTGGCCTTTGAGGTCTCTTCCAGCTCTTCAATCCTGTGCCTCTTCTAATACCTCAATTTTAGTCTTTCTTGTCTATTTGGATCCTTTCATTTCTACTTCATATCAACTAGTCTTTTTTCCTACCCATCTTTATATCTACTTTCTGTGCCTTGTCTCCATCATTATAATTCCACCTCCAATATCTGAAATTTGTCAATGCATTTTCCAGTCACAACCATCTTATTGTAATTTCTTCCATTCTTCTACATCTACTGAACCTGCTTTTAGCATACATAGGAGCCTCTAGTAATTTAATTACTCAATAGTTTTTTCAATCAGATACCCTCCTTGGGGACATTTGGCACAGCCTACCCTAGAATCAATGGAGAGCCAACTACCCCAGTAGTACTCAAAGCAAAATTCTGGACCCCTTTGACTCTCCTCTGCAAATACCTAAAATGTGATTATTCCTAAAAGAGTATTCTTTCCCTCTGTTCCTGTTCTAATATTTCACTTTTGATGGGGAAAGAAGCAGAGCTGTTCCACCACTAATTCATACGTTCCTATTTCAGCTGTGGCCTTGCTCTCCAGGGCAATCTGTCTATTAATCTCTCATTGATTATTCAGTAAATGCTAGCATCAATCCTACCCTAGCCCATGCACTCTTAGCAGAATCTCATCTCCGACTTTACTGAGTGGATTGAGGCCATCCTGCATGAACTCCTTTCCCCTTGCTTCAAGGATCTACTTTATCCCTCCTCTCATCTTTCCCTTTTATTACGGGTGGGGAGAGAGAGTAGGGAAGGGAGAAGGATAACTTTTCCCTCTTATCCTTTAAAAGCAATTCTTCCATCTCTTCCCTGGTTCCCATTACTTCTTTGGCCTCAGAATAGTATATACATAGGTCAAAAAATTCACGTTTCATTGATTTGTTTACAATACCATTGGTATTGTAAAGGAATAACATTATATATTTGGGGAGAATTTGTTAGATATCACAGGGCTCAGAGTTAAGAGGCCTGGGTTTCCGTTCCAATTCAGATATTTACTAGCTTTATTGTAAAGTAAGGAAGCTATAGTGTGTTACATTATAGAGTTCTGAGGAAAGTGCTTCGTAAACTTTGAAGTGCAAGAGCCATATAAAGAACAATAGCAATAATAATATTTATATGATATTATGAGGTTCTTAAGTGGCACAATGCTGAGCCTGGAGTAAGGAAAGACCTAAGTTTAAACTCAGCCTCTGTCAGTAACTAACTATATTTCAAACTAAAATAATACCTATCTCCCAAAATTGTTGTGAGAATTGAATGAAATAATAATTGTTAAGCTCTTAGCACAGTACCCTGCATATACTAAACATTCTATAAATGTAAACTATTGTTGTTATTATTATTGTGATTGGTGGCACTTTAAAGTTTATAGAACACTTTAATACGAAATGAATATTTAAACATCATTGAAACAAAAGAATGAATGCTGCTAGTTCCAGTGTGGGGAAAAAATCATTTGTATTGTTTTCTTTTTTGAGTAATACAGGAACAGGACTTTTAGTGAGAGGCAGCATATGAAATAATATTTGTAAAAAGTGCTTGGCACAGAGCCTGGCATATAGTAGGTGATACAAAAATGCTTATTCCCTACTAATATACTAATACTAATCCCAATACCCATATAGTAAGACTCAAAATACACAGGCTATTATTTACTATTTTACCTTTCTGAGATTAAATTTCCTCATCTCTATATTGGGACTAATAATACCTGATCTATATAATTCGGGGGGTTGTAAGAAGATTAAAATTATAGCCTCTCAGAATTGGAAGGCATCTCTGAGGGCATCTCATCCAACTTACACTTGAAAAGAAATAGATTCCATAACATATCCAATAAGTTATTAACAAGATTTTGCTTTGAAGACTTTTAGTGAAGGAGAATACACTATTTTTGAAGGCAGTACACCTCACTCTTGGATAATTCTAATTGTTAAGAAACTTTTATTTAGATTGAAACAAAATCAGTTCTCTGCATTTCTCCCCATTGCTCTTCACTCTTTCTACCCTTGGGGCCCAATCAGAGCAAATCTAATCTTCCTTCCATTTGGTTTCCCTTCAGATACCTAAATTCAGTAATCACTTTTCCTACTACATCTTTTCTTCTCCAGTTTAAGCATCCATCGTTTCTTCAGGCAGTTGTCACATAGCATAATCTCGAGGTTATATACCAGTGGTTCTCAAAGGATGTGTTTCACTAGTTGTGCAATGAAATCGTCCACTCCCCAGCTTCTTTTTAATTTCATTCCCATTCATTGCATAGCAAATTTCTTCCAAACTTTTATATACATATATATGTATATATCCTAGCTCCTCTCTCCAGCTGCATTTTTTGCCTGCTCATAATGGTTTGTTTGACCCAGAAAAAGTCATTATAGGAGCTGTAGAAAATGAATTGGGAAAATAAGTAACTTTAGAAAAAGAACTGGTCAATTTTACCCAAGAAAATGAATCTCTGAAAACTAGAAGAGACCATGCCTTGAATAGAAATCAATGACTCTGTGAGATGGCAAAAAAATATTAAGAAAAATTCAAAAGATTGAAAAAATAAAAGAAAATGTAAAATCCGATATAAAAAAGCAACTGGTCTAGAAAATGTAATCTAAGTTATTGAAGACATAGTAATTGCTCATGGGTAGTCTGACCCAATATAACAAAATTACAATACTTCCTAAATTATTTTACTTGTTCTGTGCCATGTCAGTCAATTTTCCAAAGAATTACTTTGTAGAATTAAGAAAAAAATAATAAAATGTATCTGGGGGAAAAAAAGGTCAAGACTATCAAGAGGATCAATGGAAAAAAAAAAGAAGGAAAGGGACCTAGTAGTACCACATTTTAAATTATTTTATGAAGTGTAGTAGTCATCAAAAGAATTTGGTACTAGACAAGAAATAGAGTGGTTGATGAAGTGGAATAGACTAGGCACATAATATACAGAAACAAATGAGCATAGTAGCCAAGTGTTTAGTAAGACCAAAGTTCCTAACAACTGAGATAAGAACTTACTGTTTGACAAACATTTCTGGGAAAACTGTAAAGTAATCTGGTAGAAACTAGGCACAGACCAGCATCTTACACCATGTACCATGATATACTTAAAATGGAATGTGCTTTTGTAAGGGGTAAATTTAGGGTTGAGACTGAATATAAATTTAGTTGGTGACCAGGGATTTAAATTTCTAAATCCCAATAAAAATATTCAAGTTAGTTTGGGAATTTTATGGTGGTTTATTTAATATAGAGGGAAGGAATTAAGAAGAAGAAGAAGAGAGAGAAAGAGGTATAAGAATTTTCCGGCCTAGCCTAAGCTAAGGGAAGTTCAGAGACCTCAGCCACAAGGCCTCCTCCAAGATTAAAACTAGCTCGGCTTAAGGCCATAAGGCCATGAGGCCCCTCCGAGATGAGGGGCCTCCTAAGAGGATAGTGCTTTGAAGGTAAAGGGAAAAAAAAAGGAATCAGTCTAAACTCATTCACCTAGTATGCTCATGCCAAGCAAGATGCCCAGCACGCTGCCACCAGCCACGTCTCCGCCATGAAAGAGACCTATCTCTCTATGAACAGAGGTTCGAGAAAGGAAATGACGAGAAATATATAGACCATTTTTTTACATCACTTCCTGCATCTCACATGTACCAATGGTAGCTTAAGCTTGACTTAGGACAACCCAGGGAGTCTGTCAGTTGTTTCTTATTTGTCTCTTTGCTAGCACATGTTTGTCATAGGCCATCCTTCTCAACACTTAATCTTTAAGTAGGGGTGTATACATTCCTGATTGCTAGACTAACAGGGTAGAGTAAATCTAAAATTCACACTTTAGTATAGTGATATAACCAAATTGAAGGAGCATGGAAGAAATTACCTGTCAGATTAATGGATAGAGGAAGAATTTATGACCAAACAATAGAGAGTCCCACAGGAAGTAAAATGGTTAATATTGATTACATAAAATCAAAAAGGTTTTGCATAAAAAACCCAACACAATCAAAATTAGAAGAAAAGCAGGAAACTTGGAAGAATTTTACAGCCTCGAATATATAGAGAACTGAGTCAAATTTATAAAAATGGGGGGGGCATTCTCCAATTGATAAATGATTAAGGGGTATGAATACTCTGTTTTTGGAGAAAATAAAGCTATCGATAATCATAAAAATGCTATAAGTTAATAATTATAGAAACACCAAAAAAAAGTAACCCTAAAGTAGTATCTTACATCCATCAGATTGTTAATATGACAGTAAAGGAAAATTACTAATGTTTATTTAGGGGAATGTTGGAAAATAGATATACTAATGCAGTGTTGGAGGAGCTGTGAACTACTTCAACCATTCTGGAGAACAATTTGGAACTGTGCCCAAAGGGCTATAAAACTGACCCAGCAGTACTGCTACTAGGTCTATAACCCTTTTATCTACTAGATAAAAAGAAAAGAACCCTATATACAAAATATTTGTAGCAGCTCTTTCTGTGGTTGCAAAAAAATTGTAAACTAAGGGGATACCCATCAGTTGGAGAATAAATGAATATGTTATATATAAATGTGGTAAAATACTATTGCATTTTAAGAAGTGATGAAGGAAAAAGCGAAAAACCTGGGATAATTTCTATGTAAAGTGAAGAGAACCTGGAGAACACTGTGCACAGTAACAGCAGTATTGTAAAGTCTCAATAACTTTGATCAATATAGTGATTCACCACAACTCCAAAGGACTCACTGTATAAAAAATGCTACCTACCTCTGGATAGAGAAGTAGTGAACTGAGAGTGAATAATGAAGCATTTTTTTTCTTATTTTTTGACTCCCGGAAAACCATGATTCAATAACAAAAACCTGAACAACACATTTCAAAAAATTATAAGAGAAAATTGCTCTGGATTATTAGAATCAGAAAGCAAATATAAAAAGAATCTACTTGTCACCTCCTAAAAAGAAAACCAAAAAGAAAAGTCCCAGAAAGGTCCCAGCCAAAATCCAAAGCTCCTATCAAATTAAAAATACTACAGGCATTCACAAAGGAGTTCAAATATCAAGGATCACATAACTTCTATTATAAACAAGAGGAGATCTTGTAATTCAGTATTCCAAAAAGTAAGAGATAGACTTGCGCTAACAAAAATTTATCATCAAAAACAAAATATAATTATTCAAGTGGGAGATGAGTCTTTAATGGAATAGAGGACTTTCAGTCATTCCTGATGAAAGATTAGAGCTGAGTAGGAACTTTGAAATAAAAGCACAAAAATCTAGAGAAGTCTAGAAATATACATTTGTTTGAGCAAATTGGAAGGCATTGTATGATGGCGCAGTACTAACATCTAATGGGAGAGAAGGAATTATTGTCTCTTCAGAACCTCAGAATTTTCAAAGGGTATTGAGAATTGAAGAAAAGCAGTTTCTTTAAGGGGGATTGATTCTATTTTGTGGTTTTGAAGAGAGGAAAAAGAAGGGAGGGTAAAAAGAGGAATATGTTAGTATAGAAGGTAGGAAGAATGGAATAAGCCTTGTTAATTCTAATGACTAGGGTACATAAAGAAAAATAAATAACCTTGGTGGAAGGGATGGAGGGTATGAACTTCTGATGAGCTTCATTATTATCTGAAGTGTAAAAGGAAAGTCCAGTATACACACAGTTTGGCATAGAAATAATTAAATGCAACAGGGAAATAAGCAGTCGTAAAGAAGGGAATGTTATAAGGGGGAGAAGTGTCAAAAACAAAACAAATCTGAGAAAAGAAAGAGTGGAGCTGGAGAAGGGTTGATAAGGAGGGGTAACAAAAGAAAAGGAGAAAACTAGAATCTAAGGGCGTTCCATAGATAATCTCTTAGGCAGCTGGGGAATGGCATAGCACATTTTATATTATTAATATAATAATAATGAATATTGTTATACTATAAGAAATAATTAAAATACTGAGCATCTATGTAGTGTTTTAAAACTTGCACAACACTTTATATATTTTATCTCATCAGATCCTCCCAGTACACCTGAAAAGTAGATTCTTGTTACCATTATCCCCATTTGGTAGCAAGGCTACCAAAGCCAAGAGGGGTTGAGTGATTTGACCAAAGTCACACAGCCAAGAATTGTCTAAGGCTGACTTTGAATTTAGATCTTCCTGATTCCAAGTCCTCCATCATGAAGTAATGATATAAAGAGAATACTGGATAGTATGAACACATTAAAATGAGCAGAATCAAGAAAAAAATATATATAAAAAACACCATGATAAAGAAAAATAATTTTGAGAGACTTGAGAAATCTAATCAAAGTGGTGAGCTACCATCATTTCAGAAAACCACTGGTGAGTTGTGTTACCCATCTCATAAGGTACAGAGACATTATTTGTTGCAGATTTTATTTTCCCTTTCAGGTAATTGGAGGTTGGTGGGTGTATAGTGAAGGAAGAAAAAGAAGATGATGAAAACAATGACAATAACCATTGTAACATTTTTTAAATGAGTAGGAGAGAACAAAAGAAATTTAAACAACAGAAGGATAGTTTTGAATGTAATATGTATAATTTATTAGGCAATTTTTTTAAAAAGCAAATGATGTCAAATGTAGGTTCATGGTTTCATATTCTTTTGTGTTCTGTGTATGGAAATGTTCTTTTTTTCCTTTAAGTTCAGAATCAAATTTTTAAAAAATATTAAGACCCTATAGATCTATTATTCTAGACACAAGAAAGGAATCCATTCAACAAGGGAGTAGACCCCTAGGAAAGTGCTTCCTTTATTAACTACTGGAGACCATTTCAGTCCATTATAGTTCCTCTGAACTTTACATTTGACCATCATTCTAGGTTGTGGATTTGCCATCTTTTCTTCCTCTACTTTCATTATCAAGGGTTGGCAGTCTGTACAGCAGGGGCCACATCTGGTCAACCTGCCTATATTTGAAGGGCCAACTAGAATGGTTCTTATGCTTTTAAATACAATAAAACTATTGGAGATAGGGATGGACTGTTTTTCCTAGGAAACTAAATGGTATGGGTAATGGAAATCACAGTCAGAATGATGAACAGAGTTAGAGGGAAAGAGTGAATCATGAAAAATTGTGATTGTATAAAGGATTTTAGAGTTCTTTAACCAGAAATTAATGTAATACTTTGGCTAATGACAAGAAAGCATGACTGTTTTTGTGTGTTTGAATGGAGGAGCAGGTCATGAGAATTGTGTCAGTTGAATAATTAGATAGAGTATTTGAAGGGACATCGATATGCCTGTTGAAGTTCCCCAATGTTAGAGCAGGAATTGTGGTGGAATTCAGGAGAGAAGAAGAATGACCTAAGGAGTATAGGTGGGAAACGTGTCATTAGATAACTATTAATAGGATCTGGATTAGGTAATAAACTTGGATAGCATGAATCTCAGAAGAGAAGTGATTGCTGAGAGATGATGGTAAAAGGGTAATCCTAGAAGTGGTCATGTGGAACAAGAAGTATTCTGAATATTCCCATCATGGGAGTGGGAGGATGTGGGAGGAAGGAAAGGAGAGGGGAAATAAGAGAATGAATATGTAGCCAGTACTGGAATGAATGGGTAGCCAAAGAAGTGGTATTGTTAGGAGGGTGCCAGGTCTTGGCAAGTGCCAAAAGATGGAAGAAGTAAGAAAGGAAGAGATGTAAGATGAAAGAAAGTCGGTTAATTATGGAGTAGGTATTTTATCCTTTCATCTTTCCCTGTGCCTCACCCCTCCTAAATGTATTCTCTGCAACATTCAGTCACTCCACCCACTCCCTGTTTTCCCAGGCCATCACTCTACTCTGGCTTCTCTTCCCTTCAAATCTTGAATCTATAATCATGGTTCTCTATGTTGAATTCCCTTGCTGTCTTGTTCTGTTGTTGCTCATCACTTTCTAGACCCCAACTTCAGGGTCCTATGTACTCAGTGGTATGCAATAGATTTGTGATTAAGTAAGTAAACCTTTTCTTTAACTCACACACACAGAGGTGATTTTTCTTGAAATCATTAGAATATAAACAAAATAAAACTCCTTAACCTTGAAATTTGTTCTTTATGAACTTATTCTGAGGCATTTAACAAAAGAAATGGATCTGGTACCTTCAGAGAGAGCCTTTATATACATTTAATAACTAAATTTGATTTTTTTCAAATACAATTCCTAAACTGGTGGAATTGTCCTCCAATCATCTAATGGCAGGACTTCATTTGCCGTACGTATTATATGTTTTTATTATATGACTTTGTTATACAGTGTATAAACTGCTTATCTGAAAAAATAATGCTCAGCTTACTGAAGACTTTCTAACAAGTAAGAAGGTGCTATCATCTATGATATGAAAATGCCCTGCATAAGTGATTCTGTGTGATCTCATGCTTTAAAAAGAAGTGTCCATTTGAAATCCAACTAAATGATAAAAAATGATACAGAATATGTATCCAGTGTTTTCCAAACAGAAGACTATTGTATCTTTTGGAAACCCAGGAAGAAACTTTACCTGATATCTATAGACTCTCTAATCGAATAACCAATCTCAATAATAATTCATTGGCTAATTGAAGAAATATTTTATAGCACCATAAACCTAGAGTTTGGTAAGAATAAGTTGTGAATCTGTATAGTTTACTTGCTTTTATATTTGAACTAAATTCATTCTAATACTTTAAGACTTTTTCAAACTTACACCCATTTCCCTACAAAAATCTAGTTTTTTTAAATAGCACAACTGCAGAGGCCATGAATATTTTCAGGAAAATAGCTTGAATTAGCTAATTAATGCATGTCAGGCTTTTTTTTTTAAGGAGAATGTTTGTTGCAAACCATGTGACAAGTCAGCAAATAAAAATTCCTTTGGAGAATGCATCAGAATTTCTAGACAGCCTTCATTAAGGACTTCTGTACGTGTGGGTTACTGAGCTAGTTTCTTTGTTTGTTTTGTTTTGTTTTGTTTTGTTTTTCTGGACAGGGTAGAACATTGAAAAGGATGGGATAATTTACAAAAACCCAATAAAAGTACATGTAATTTAGAGGCTGATCCTCTCATGATAAAGAGGAAGATTAACTTTTGAAGCATTTAACAAATTTCAATTGAAAGAAAAGAAGCACTGCAACTAAATGAATATGAATTCTAGTGGTTTGGAGCAAGCTGAATAAAGAAGAAAACTAAATTGTTGTATGATTTCAGAAGACATTTCTACGTTCCCTTCCTAACTCCTCAGTCTCATCCCAGAATCCTTCCTCATTTTTAGATGAGTTTTTAAAATTCCATTGTCAGGAAAGTATAGAAAGGTGTCCAGTTTAATCTAAAAATTATGTTTGTAATGATCCTCATGACTTTATATCATCTGGCCTGTCTTCAAAGCTTCTCTCAGAAGAATTTTAAAACCTCTTTTGTAAGAAAGAAAACTGAAACAGAATTATAGTGACTTACAGATGTGAACTCAAGACTAAACTACAGAATCTTGAAATATTAAAGCTACCATGAACTTTGTATACCCAGCTTCCTAATTTTACAAATAATCAGTTTGAGGTCCAGAAATATTAAGTGATTTGCCCAGAACTTTATGGCCAGAGGTAAGGCAGAGCTAGAAATAAAATCAAATTCCTGGTTCCTAATCAATCATATCACACAACTCAAAAGAAAATTGTTTTCTGTAGGAGACCTTCTTTAACCTGATGAATAAGTCAAAGTGCACTTTGAATTAATAGGTGAGCACTCCCTTCACTGGACCTAGATCTATTTGACATTGTTGACAGCTTCCTTCCTTGTTGCTTTTTCTTCCCTCAGACTCTGTGGCATTATATCCTTTTTTTCCTCCTTCTCCCTCTTCGCTATTTTTTCTGGATTCTCTTCTTCTTTTTGTATTCTAAGTACAAATGTCCCCAAGAATCTCTCATTGTCTCTTCTCTTTTTATATTTTCTCTGGAAATCTTGTTTTCAGGAAGTGCTTTAATGATCACCTCTGGGTGGGTGTTTCTCAAATTTCTATCCCCATTTTAGAGCTGAACTGAATGGTTGCAGGTGATTCATTGTGATTTGTTGACATTGGTGAGGCTGTTCATCTTGGTATTTATCAACACAGATAAAAATTAACCAATTATAATGAATTACATTTTTAATTTTATTTTCTGTGATTTAAAAAATATCTTTAGCTAAAACTTAGCCAAGATTGATTTTAATTTAAGACAGCTTTTGTAAAAACCTGATTATAGCTTCTGATTAAATTTTTAGATGTTTCAGAACTGGAAGAGAGAGTTAATACAATGCCTGACAGCATCCAAAAACATATCAACAAATTAGGATATTAAAACAAATCTTTTTAGGTTAAATTTAATGGACATATGGTGATTAGGTTCAAAAGATAAATTTCACATGTACATAATGGGGGAGGCATAGTTAAATAAGAGTTCATCTGAAATCAATAAGCATTTATTAAACAATGTGCCAGGCACTTAGTGGATTACAATTCCAATAGAAATCATTTTTTTGTAATATGACTGCTAAAATAGTTCATGATATCATAAGTTACATTAAGAGAAGCATCATGTCCAGAAAGAGGAAAGTGATAATTTGATCACACAACATCTGAAATACTGTTCAATTCTGGGTACCACATTATAATCCATAGGTCATGCAAAGAGGGGCAGCCAAGGTGAAAAAATGTCTCTTAATCATGCAAAATGAAGACAGGTTGAAGAAACTTTGGTTGTTAAGCAGCTACTATGTTGCCAGGTACTCTGCTCTGCTTCATGCTAGGGATAAGAAGACAAAAGCAAAAATGGTCTTCACCGCCAAATAGCTAGAGAAATAACACCCATATAATGTGTGTATGTACATCACATACCCATATATATCTATTGTATATATATGTATTATAATTATATATATATGTATATTCATACATTATATATGTACATATCCCAAACACAAGTTACTTGTAGGCAAATAGATATAAGGTAATTTTGAGAAGCAAGGCCATTGGTGGAGGGAGAAGACTTAAGATGGATGACTTGGGTATCTTCACAAATTTGCATGGCTGAAGATAGTTTGCTCCTAGAGTGCATATCTAACAGCAATAAGTAGAAGTCACCAAAAAAAGTAAATGTAATCTTGATAAAAGGGAAACCCCCCTAACATGTGGACATATTTAGAATAAGAGTGCGCCTCATCTGGAGTTAGTAGGTTCCTAATTTGAGTCTTCAAACAAAAAGGCTGGATGACCACTTCTTAAATATAGTGTAGAGGGATTTGCAGCAATGGCCAATATGGTGGTGTGTTTTGCAAGATAATACATATATGGCCCAGATCAAATTGCTTAGCACCTCCAAGTGGAAGAAAGAGAGGGAAGGAGGAAGATATTTTGGATCTTATAATTTTGGAAAATGTTTCTTGAACATTATTATTACTTATAATTGGGAAAACAAAATATTTTTAATTTTAAAAAATGAGTTCTTATTCAGGTAGAGATTAACTATCAATTAATCTCTACCTGAATAAGAACTAGTCACTAGTGGCTTCAGAAGTTCCTTTTGTTTCAGGTTTTTTTATTATGTTAGTGACCTCCCAAGATCTAGACTCCAGTTTTCAACTGCATTTCTTGGCACCTCAAATTCACCATGACTAAAAGTGACTTTTCACTCAAACAAAGAAACAAACAAACAAAAAGTTGTTTAATTGACTAATTGCTGATAATAGTACCACTGTTCTTTTTTTAAACAATTTTTATTAATTAATTTGTTTGTTGGCTACATTAAAATTTCAAGATATGTTATCCCTCTCCCATCCTTCCCTGAACTATAGAAAGATTCACCTGACAAAAATACATGTATGTCTAAATTGTCTTTCATTTTTTTGTTTGTCACTTCTTTCTTTGGAGATGGACATTCACAAGTTATTTTTCAAATATTAATTCTGTAGCTGTATATAAAATCCTCCTGGTTCAACTAATTTTTTCCTTTATTTCATGTAAGTCATTGTGAATGTTAAAAACTGTAAATGCCAAACACTGTAAAGGTTTTGGCCAAACTGTAAAGATAATTTTAGTGTTTTGACTTAAAATCTAAAATAAGTGATCACCATGGAAAATTCCCAAATATGAAAAATACCGAAGTCAGCTGGGGATTTATGGAGATTTTAATTAATATAAATGAAGGAATTAAGGGAAAGAGAGAGACAGAGAGAGAGAGACAGACAGACAGAGAGAGAGAGAGAGAGAGAGAGAGAGAGAGAGAGAGAGAGAGAGAGAGAGAGAGAGAGAGAGAGAGAGAGAGAGAGAGAGAGAGAGAGAGAGAGAGAGAGAGAGAGAGAGAGAATAGCCAAGCAATAGAAAAGAGCCTAGGCCAAAATGGCCTAGGTCTGAGCCTAAGGGAGAGTGAGTCAGTCTTTATCACTCACCACAAGATCTTCTACAACCAAGCTCTAGTCCTCCACTGAATCTCCTGAACTGAGTTCAGAGTCTAACTCCACACTGAATTCAATTGTGAACTCCATTCAAAATGTCCTCACTTCAACTCCGAACTCCAACTACCTTAATTACCTTTTTACCCCTTCCTTTTAAAGAAATTTTCTCTTACGTCACCTCCCCTAAATTTTCACATATACCAATCACAGTAGACACTTTTTTTTTCCAGGACTACCCATTCTTAGTTCTCATCTTCTTTTGTTCTCACCTTCTCTGGTTAGATAAAATCTACTGAGTACTTCACACCTCTTTTGTTAAGCTTGCCTTTTGTAAGTTGCTTGACCTTTTAGGTACTAATTTAACCTTTATAGATACTTAGCACTTTTTTGTATTAGATCTAAAAATAGACCTAGCTTAAGGTTCTAGCTTTACTATATGTATGAGTTAGGGACTTTTCATTGTTCAATCAGGAGTTTGCAACTTTATTTTCCCCTAAGGCACTGTCTGAGTAGGGTGGAGTAATTTTAAAAGTTCTTAATACATTCCTGATCAAGTACCTTCATTGTTAAAAATGGGGAATAGCTTAATCAAATCTTCTAAAGTAAAGTATGAGTAGTTTTAAGATTCACACATTCCAATTTTTTTAAAATAGCCTGCTCTTCATTTCTTCTTCATTTCTTGTGGCATAGCAATTCTGTCATGTCTATATACCACAACTTGTTCAGCCATCCCTCAATTGATGGATATCCCCTCAGTTTGTAGTTCTTTGTCACCACAAAGATAGCTGCTAGAAATATTTTGGAATTTATTGGTGCTTTTCCCTTTTTTTCTGATTTCCTTGGAAAACAACCCAACCACTAATGGGTATTACTTGGGTCTAACAGTATACATAGAGCTACTATTCTTACAATTACCTGGACTAGAAATTCCATCATGATTTTTTGTCTCTTTTCTCATCCTAGGCCCCATATCTAAACCTTTCCTGAATGCTGTCATTTTGACCTCTTCATCTTGAACACTTCCATTTCTAATTCCACCTTCAACTTTTAGCTCATCATTTCAGCTTTCTTTCTTTCTCTTTAGGACTATTAATATGGTCTTCTGAATGTTTCCCCCTCATTTTTCTAACGCCCTTCAATCTATCCTTACTTTATCAGTTTTCCTAATGTGTAACTTAACTTTCAGCTATAATTCAAAGCACAGCATAGGTACTATCTTTTATGAAGCTTTCCTGGAAATCCTAGCTGGAAATGATCTTTCCCCCTTTGAACTTGCATAGCAACGTATTTGTGCCTTTATATATAGGTATTGCCTTCTACCTTATAGTTATTTATGAATAATTATCTCTCCTAGTTGACAAATTCCATGAAGGCAGAGATCATCCTTAATTATTCTGCCTAACAGAATGCCTTCCACATAAATACTTAATAAATGTTTGTTAAGGTGACTTCAGCAATCATTTAATTTAACAAATATTTATTCAGTGTTGTGTTTTGAAAGCCCATCCAGCAGTCTCTTGAATCCGAGGGTTGTTTTTCTGTCTGGTTGTTTTTCTGTCTAGGTGTGATGGTTTAGATGAATAGTGATGAGATTGGAGACAACTGAGTGTTCAGACCTGGAGCTCAGGGATCACAAAGTTGTTCCATCTGGCTCAGGGTTCATGTTTATTATTGTTCATGTTCAGTTAGTACATGCTTTTCTGGCACACAGTTGTTTTCCAACATACATGATCTTTTACAGATAATTGGATATGTCACACATTAACAAATTGCTTAATCAACATTCTATGGCCATATACCATGTTGCTACAACTGAAAAATTACATGATAGAGATAAATGACATAGGCAGGGTAGCCAGGGGGTCAGTTACCCCTGACCTGTGGGATGACCAGCTAAGAGAATCATTGTTGCTTTTGATTAGCTTTCACAATCAATCAGAATTACTTAGGAGATGGGTAACAAAACATTTTGCAGCTAGGTACGTTTGTAAAGGGTAATTTAATATAGACCAGAATCAGGTATCTTTCTAATTTCTAAGTTGCATTTTTCTTAATATTTCACGCAGGCACTTGGCGATGTTGCTCTGGTTATTGTACACTAACGAATTCAATGAAGTGTCTTGTAGCAAGGGAGTGATTGATGTGCCTGTGTGTTTGGCTTGTAGTGTGTGTGTGGGGAGATTGAATGAAATTCTGCTAAGAGAGAGAAAGGAGGGGTAATGAGTAATGATCTCTAGGTTTTAATTCTGTGAATATGATCTTTGGGGTATTATTCTAGGGGGACAAAAGCGGGCATATGTATAAATACTGTGAATATTTGCTCTCATATTACTTCTTCTGTAGGTGGGGCAGAACAATAATCCTAGTCAGTAGTAAGGGAAGTTAGTGGGAGAAGTCACATTGAAGGGGTTAAGTGGGTGCCTCATCTTTTCTGAAAGCTGTTCTGCAGCCTTCATTCCCCAACTGCGACTCTTGTCAGACAGCATGAGTATGATGGCTCTCCACAGTTGTGCAATCAATAGAGAGGAATCAGATTATCTTTCCCTCATTCATAGTTTGACAGTGAGACCTCAGCTATATGCCTTACTTTTTTCTTTTTTCTTCCATTTTTTACTTCCATTTTATTGAAGATGTTTTATTCAAATTTTCCTAAAAATTTAAATGACCTACAAGCAGAATAAATTTTCTATTGATGCATTTTCTTTTATAATATATGAGTAATTCAGGAAAGTACTGAGTAGAACTTGGCTTTCCAAAAAATTTAAAATGATCTATAGTACCAGAGTCCAGAAAGATTAATTTGCTACTGTGAGGAAAATAAATGAAAATAAATCCATCAAAACAGTGAAAAACCTGTTTCCCACCAGTGTTGAAGAAGTACTTAATTTGTAAGCCTACTTTTTATAGCCAATGTGCTAATTGACTCAGCCAACACCTGCATAATTTATTTTTGAAATCTTACTGAAATCTACATCTTAGTGAGATTCTAGGAAGTTATGGCAGCAGCTGTTAACACATCTGTTTCAGTGATCCAGCATAAAAAAATTTTTTCTAAAAATAGCTGAAATTTGACTCAATAGACTTCATAGTATTCCAGAAAGTGTTAACTGAACCAGATTAGAAGTTTATCTTTAAAATACCTTCAGTTTCACATGACATAGTTTACTTATGAATGTAACATTTACCCTAAGCAATATTTATTAGTAAATTAAACATGTACTGATCCGTTTCCTTTCTTGCCAGCTGGAGAAGAGGAATCACACAAGAGACAAAAGTGATAACAATATAGCAAAGCATAGTTCAAAAAAAATTTCATTTTTCAGAAAGCTTATCATATTAATTTTAAAGTGCTTCTCTTTGTTATGAACTGAAATCATAACGAGCCACCTGTAAAAATGTGATATGTTTTACATGCTATATTTTCCCAACTCTTTATTGAAATTATCATATATATGTTGTAATAAGGGATTATTTGAATGGTAAATGATAACTAAGGATCAGGGCTGTTAATCTTCCTTCCTCCCTTCCTCTATTCTTCCTTTCCCCTTCCTGATGATTCTTCTATTTGGTTTCTTTAAATCAATTCAGGTTGAGTTTTATGATGTCTCAAATAAAATACTCTTTCTCTTCTCTAAATTAAGTGAGGGGTTTATTGGGAAAGAAAGAAAAGATAAGAAATGGAGGGAAAGAGGGTTTGGGGTTTCCCTAATACTAGAATAAGTCTTAGGTTGGAGGATGGTGAGATATAGTTCAGTTTGAGAAAAGGGGTGACAGGTCTGGAAGTTCAGTTACTGTATTGCAACAGAGCAAGTCAGAGAGAGTTGAACTTTTGTCCTTCTTTCTTCTGTCCCCAAGAGACCACCTTCAGGCTTCAGTCTAAAAGGCTAAAGCCAAAAGAGACAACAGACTTCTTTCTGTCTTCAAAGCCAAAGACCTCAGACTTCCTTTGGTCTCCCAAACAAAGAGAGCCAGTTTCAGTTTGTTCTGATCCTTTCTCAACCATCTTTTCTGGACATCTTCTAAATAGAATATTCTCCTTTTGAGTGATGTAAAGATTAAAATTTAGGGGAGACTGAGGCAGGTAGAAATTAGTTTCTCTCTGCAAGGAGTATTATATTTTTAGAGGTTTATTAAAAGTTAAGGATTAAAGAAAATACAGGATAAGAAAAACGTGCCTAGGCCAGAGAGACCTAGACAAGACCTCACCTACATTATGGAAAGAGCCACGTCTGCCCCAAAATGGAAAACCAAAAGAGACACAAAAGCCTTTGCAATCAGGTTAAATCCTTTCTTGATCTCAGCTTACTTAAGAATTCAAAGCATTCTGGGGAAGTGGAGCAAGGGCTTCTGGGGACTGAAGTCCAGAGTTTGAGTCTATTTTTACAGTGACAACTCAGCAGTCTCCACTATTGCATCTCTGTTGCAGGCTTTTCCATTTTCTTATTCCATACCATCACAATAAGTAGACATACATATATTTATAAAAACTTAAATTCCTTGGTTTCCCTGACTCTGTGATATTCCCCCATCATTCAGTGGCTTTTCTTCCCACCTAAATATAGACATGATATCATCTCTATCTTGTAATAATACATCTATACAATGATATAACAATAATAATACTAACTGGCATTTATATCATTTTAAAGTTTGCATAGATTGTTACAGAACAAGACACTCCATCTCTCAGCTCTGGGCATTTTCTCTGTCTATCCTCCATTCCTGGAATGCTACCTCATCGATGAGATACTGTGGCTGAGAGAGGTTAAGTGATTTGTCTTTAGTTATACATCTAGAAAGGGTCTACTGATATTCTAAGACTAGAGCTGTATATACTGTACCCACCCTGACTTATTCCCCACAGTAAGCTCATCCATCACTCTGGTTTCATTATCCCACTTTAATCATGTCTTTAAAATCTGTTTCTTTCCCATCCATTCTGATTCCTATTTCTTTGGTTATCACTTCAAATTTAGTTTAATCCAAGAGAATTTCCATAAAATCCTCAATACTTCTTTATCTGCTTTAATTATTAGATCTCCTTGCTTCAAGACTCCCTGTTCCAAGCTATTCTCCACTTACCTGCCAAAGTGATTTTCTAAAAAAATAATCCCTACTTATTAACTCCATCTGCTCCTTATTATTGCTAAGATCAAATATAAATTTCTCTTTTTAGCATCTAAAATTTTGTACAACCTAGCAATACCTTCTTCCCAGTTTTATTATACATTAGTACTCTCCACACATTTCTTCTGTCTAGAAATACTAGAATTATTGCCATTCCTCACCCATAAATGTTTCTGTTTTCCCCTTCCCACAAGGATATCTTGTTTTAGTTTTTATGTACCTATATGTGTGCTTGTTGTCTTCATTAGAATGCAGTTTCTTTAAGAGAAAGGTACATGGGGGGTTGCAAGGAAGGAGAGAAGTATCTTTAATGGAATAGAGAACTTCCAAACATTCCTAATGAAGAGACCGATCTGAGTATCTTGAAATAGGAGAAGAATCAAAACAAATATAGAGAAATAAATAGACATGAATAATTGGAAAGGACTAAATGATGATATTTACCTTTACATTCTATTGGGGGCCAAGAAACAATGTCCTATCAGGGCACTAATATATTCAAGGGTTATGGATGGAATAAATAAGACAGAAGATCTGGGAACCCTTTTGTTATGTTTTAGTGATATTAACTGTAAAAAAGAAAAGATGAGAAAATACACTTAAGGGAGAAAGAAGGAAGAAGAAAATGGAATTCATTATCTAACATAATCAGAGTGTGGGAAAAAGTTATACACATATGGAGTAAAGAATTGGGGAAGCAAGTTACACATGAATCTCACTTATCTGAAATGGATAAAGTGAAGATTTGAAGATATACAAGATTTTGAAATTCAGTCTTAGGGTCAATCAGAAATGGGCTAGAACTTGAAGAGAAGGTTATTCCTTTTTAAAAAAATCACTTTAATACCTATGTGGGAGATGGCTTGGAGTAGGAAGAAACTTGATGCAGGGAGACCTAAAAATTAGAGGAGAAAGAGAAGTATTGAAAAATTTTAAGGAAATTCTTTTGAATTTAGCCAAATTTTAAGTGCTAACCAAAGAGATAGAATGCATGGGAGAAAAACAGTTTTTAAAGTTATAATCAAAGTGGGATAACCAAATCATTGTAATGGATAAGCTTATAAAGAGATTGGATTCAAGGAGGAATTTATCACAAGAAATACCAAATCCACTTTTAAAGGGAAGAACATAACATGAAAAGAGGAATAAAAAGAAAAGAAGCGTGTAAGAACCTAGGGAAAGGAAGAATACTGGAATGGAAGCAGATGGCATCAAATATAGATAACTAGTATTAAACATATTTCTCTCAATACTTTTTTCTTTGTAAAGAGGTATGGGGAACTAAGGACATTTAGTTTGAAATATTGACAATTAATAATCATAAGTGTGAACACATGAATAGGTTGAAGTCACCTATAAACAGGAGGATAGCAAAACAGATTAAAAAGCAGGATTCAACAATGTGTTTTTACAAGAAATACTTGAACCATAGAGAAAGAATCACTCACAATTTAAATAAGGAGCCAGATCAAAAACTGTTATTCAAGTGAATTAAAAAATGCATGGATGTAGCAGTTCTGCTCTCAGACAGGTCAACAATATTTATTTAATCAACATTTATTTAATGCCTACCATGTGCCAGGCACTGAGAATTAAAAGAAAGGCAACAACAAGAAAAGCAAATAAGAAAATGGGAAGCTACCTTGTGCTTAATGGTGCCATAGATAGTAAATTTATTACCAGTGCTTAATACAGGGGGAAACTAGGTAGTACACTGAATAGAGTGCCAGGCTTAGAATTGGAAGGACCTGGGTTCAGATTTGGCCTCCTTTACATCTTAGCTGTGTGACCCTGGGCAACTCATTCACTCCATATTAAGGCAGAAGACAAGGGTTTAAAAAAAAAATGCTTAACCTATATGCACCAAAAATCATAGTAAGAAAATTTACTTTTCAGAAAGAACTATAATTATTCCCCTCTTGTAATAAAAGCATATAAATAAAAGGTAAAACAGAAAGAAATTAAGAATTTGAGTAATATTTTGGATAAGTTTCTTATGATAGGATCCTGTCAATTACTGAATGGAAACAGAGAGGGCTGCACATATTTTCCAGCTAGCATTGTATCTTTGCAAAAATCTATATTGTACTAGAGCATAAATACTTTACAGAAAAACAAATGCAAATTATTTACTTATTTAGTAATTTAATAAAACTTATCAAATATCAATATAATAATTTTATAAAATTGTGCAAAAAAGGCCTTTGATGAAAGTTTTTTAAAAGTTGTTGGAGATTAAATAATTTAATCCTAAAGAATTCAAAGAACAAATAAAAAAATAGAAAATTTCATTTTTTTAAATGACAGCAATAAAATATGCTAAAACTTTTAGGATATAGCTAAAGTAGCCTTGAATGTTTTTAAGCATTTTCATCAACAAAGAGAAAGAACAAATTAATAAATTGGACTTGCAACTAAAAACAAAAAACAAATGAATTAAAACCTCCCGACTAAATGCTAAAATGGAAATTTTAAAAATTTAAGAATAAATTAAGAAATTTAAAAGCAAAGCAAAATAAAATTGCAAACCAACTTATTGATAAATATTTGAATATTTGAAAAATAGACTATTAATGTAATTTTTAAAGGCGAGAGGAATACCGAGTTGTAAATATGAAAAAATTAAAAAGGAGAACTTAAAATTAATGGAGAACATATGAAGAAAATAATAGAAACGCTTTCCTGATTATATTGCATATGCTCCATATATTGCAATACAATGGATAATTTTTAAAATAACATTTTTACCCCATTACATGTAAAAACAAATTTTAGCATTCTTTTTTTAAAAGTTTTGACTTCCCAATAAGATCAGAAGTGAAACAAGGATACCAATTATCACTATCTCCTCTATTATTTAACATTGTACTAGAAACACTTAGCAGTAGCAATTAAAGAAGAAAAAGAAATTGAAGGTATTAAAATAGGCAATGAGGAGACGAAGCTATTACTCTTTGCAGATGATATGATGATCAACTTAAAGAATCCTAGAGAATCAACTAAAAAGCTAGTAGAAATAATCAACAACTTTAACAAAGTTGTAGGGTACCAAATAAACCCACATAAGTCATCAGCATTTCTATATATTTCCAACACATCTAAACAGCAAGAATTAGAGAGAAATTCGATTTAAAATCACCCTAGACAATATAAAATACTTAGGAATCTATCTGCCAAGACAAACACAGGAACTATACGAACAACTACAAAACACTCTCCACACAATTAGAACTAGATCTAAATAATTGGAAAAGTATCAATTGCTCATGGGTAGGATGAGCTAATATAATAAAAATGACAATCCTACCCAAACTTATTTACTTAATTTGGTGCCATAACCATCGAATTACCAAAAAACTTTTTCATTTAATTAGAAAAAAAGCATAACAGAGTTCAATTGGAAGAACAAAAGATCAAGGATATCCAGGGAAATAATGAAAAAAAATGTGAAGGAAGGGGGCCTAGCAGTTCCAGATCTCAAACTATACTATAAAGCAGTGGTCATCAAAACAATTTGACACTGGCTAAGAGACAGAAAGGAGGATCAGTGTAATAGACTTGGGGTAAGTGACCTCAGCAAGACAGTCTATGATAAACCCAAAGATCCCTGTTTTGGGGACAAAAATCCACTATTTGATTAAAACTGCTGGGAAAATTGGAAGACAGTATGGGAGAGATTAGGTATGGATCAACATCTCATACCCTACACCAAGATAAACTCAGAATGAGTGAATGACTTGAATATAAAGAAGGAAACTATAAGCAAACTAGGCAAACACAGAATAGTATACTTGCCAGATCTTAGGGAAAAGAAAGATTTTAAGACCAAGCAAGAATTAGAAAAAATTACAAAATGTAAAATGAATAATTTTGATTACATTAAATTAAAAAGGTTTCGTACAAACAAAACCAATGCAACCAAAATTAGAAGGGAAGCAAGAAATTGGGGAAAAAAATCTTCATAACAAAAACCTCTGACAAAGGTCTAATTACTCAAATTTATAAAGAGTTAAACCAGTTGTACAAGAAATCAAGTCATTCCCCAATTGATAAATGGGCAAGGGACATGGATAGGCAATTTTCAGTCAAAGAATCAAAACTATTAATAAGCACATGGAAAAGAGTTCTATATAATCAGAGAAATGCAAATCAAAACAACTCTGAGGTATCACCTCACACCTAGCAGATTGGCCAACATGACAGCAAAGGAAAGTAATGAATGCTGGAGGGGATGTGGCAAAGTTGGGACATTAATGCATTGCTGGTGGAGTTGTGAATTGATCGAACCATTCTGGAGAGCAATTTGGAACTATGCCCAAAGGACGTTAAAAGACTGTCTGCCCTTTGATCCAGCCATAGCACTGCTGGGTTTGTGCCCCAAAGAGATAATAAGGAAAAAGACTTGTACAAGAATATTCATAGCTGCGCTCTTTGTAGTGACAAAAAAATTGGAAAATGAGGGGATGTCCTTCAACTGGGGAATGGCTGAACAAATGGTAGTATATGTTGGTGATGGAATACTACTGTGCTCAAAGGAAAAATAAACTGGAAGGATTCCATATGAACTGGAACGACCTCCAGGAAGTGATGCAGAGCAAAAGGAGCAGAACCAGGAGAACAATGTACACAGAGACTGATACACTGTGGTACGATCGAATGTAATGGACTTCTTCATTAGTAGCAAAAAAATCCAGAACAATTCGGAGGGATTTATGAGAAAGAACACTATCCACATTCAGAGGAAAAACTGTGGGAGTAAAAAAACACAGAAGAAAAACAGCTGCTTAATCACATGGGTCAGTGGGGATCTGATTGGGGATATAGACTCTAAATGATCACCCTAGTGCAAACATCAACAACATGCAAATAGGTTCTGATCAAGGGCACATGTAAAACCCAGTTGAATTATGTGTCAGCTATGGGAAAAGGGAGAGGGTAGAGGGAGGGAAAGAATATGATTCTTGTAACCAAGGGAAAATCTTCTAAATTGACTAATTAAATAAAATTTCAAAAACAATAAAAGTTCTGAGTTCTAAACTTTCTTCCTTCTTCCGACCCTCCCTCTCTGAATCCCTCCTATTCATTTCTTTGATTTAGAGCATTTTCCCTTATGACTAGAGATGGTTTTTATTTTTTCATCTGAAAATTGCCCAATCATCTCCAAAATGTATAATTTTAATGAAATGGGTGAATTATCTACAATGTATACAATACAGTTATCCCTCACCTATTATGGGGAAAATTCACAAGGTAGTGGCATTATATTTATTTTATTGTTCTTTGATGGTAAACATCTTCCTCTGGAGTTTGGGATCACTGCCAGAAGCCTTAGAAGGTGCAGAACATTTGGGTGGCATAGGGCTTGAAATAAATTCAGACTGTTATGAAAACTTCACAAAAACACAGTACAGTAGAATAACACTACACATAGCAATAACGAAAGATGCTGAATGTTTGGGTACAGTGCGGAAGAGTAAACAGACCAGTGCTACAGTCACTGAACCAATCAGCGCCCAGGATACAGAACACAGCACTATGGTTGATTGCCTTTCATTCCATCATCCAATAGTGCTCGTGAACAATCTCACATTGGCAAACTTGCGCAAGCAGTAGTGATGTACTGCATTTCCATTGTGTACTTTGCAGTTTCATCCACAAAATCCTGTGACATAGTGAAAATTCCACAATATAGAATTAGATTTTTTAAAAATCCTTCAATACAGTGAAGCCATGATAAGTGAACCACAATATAGTGAGGGACAACTGTAATCAGATTAACAGGGGAAAAATTGGAAATATAAATAATCTGATCTTAGAAAAAGAAGCCAAATAAGCCATAAAGCAGGTTCCAAAGGAAAAATGCCCTAGATCAGATGGATTTAAAAGTGATTTCCATCCAACATCCAAAGAACAATTGCCATATTTCTCAAAACTGATAAAGGGGAAGTCCTTTAGAATTCACCCTCTTATATGAATATGACCTTGGTCTGAGATACCTTCATATTTGTTGCAATATGTTGTTTGGGTTGAAATATATGAAGAAAGTATCTGTGTACACAGACATGTAATTGAAAGTGGCCAAAGGATTTGAATAGCCTTTTCAGATATTTGTATATATTCATCTTTGATATTCACCAACAGTCAACACGTGGTAGTTTGTTTAAGGTGAACTGCAATGTAGAATATGAAGCCATATCTATAAACTTTTCATATCATTAAATTAAAAAACCATTGGTCTGAGTTTGAATGACTCTTATCTGTGCATGACTTTGTTACGTCATGCATGATCATTTGAAAAGTATTGGCATGAAGCAGCTAGGAGGTGTTTAGAGCACCAGGGCTGGACTCAGGAGGACCTGGGTTCAAATCTGGCCTCAGGTACTTCCTAATTGTGTGACTCTGGGCAAGTCACTTATCCCCAATTGCCTAGTCCTTACTGCTATTCCACCTTGTAATTGATACCTAGGATAGATTCTAAGAGAAAATGTTAAGGGTTTTTTTTTTAATCGATTCACTGATTTATGTAGGTCTTCTAAAAGATAATAAATTTCATTATACAAATAATATAAAAACAAAAACTCATATTCAATAATATCATCACCAATTTCATCAGAAAAATCCTTAAGTATGGGAAGCTGTCCAGCTCACCTTGAGAGACCAGTTTCTAGAAATGTCGTTTTTTGTTTTAAAGCTCAAATTTTATTATTGGCAACAAATACTATCAGTTTTTTCTTGAAGTGACAGGCTCATTTCATTCTTTTTTTAATAGAGATTACCTGTCATATACTCAGGTCTGAATAACCATAGTTTGCCAGTCATCCTTTTAAGTAAAAGTGATGCTCCATAAAAAAATGAGCTGGTTCAGCTCACAACTTAATCACATAAGAGATTTTCCTAAAAAAAAAACAACAACAACAACCCATTATACTTCAGTATGCAACATACGTGCTTCATGCATACTTCCCATTTCACTATAAAATGTTTAAAAAGTTTGTACTCGGGTTGAAATTTAACAAAATCATAAATTTTTATTGCTTCATCAAGGACATTCTTAAGTTGAACTGACTTTTTTTTAACTTAGAATGTCTGGTGGTGAAGAATATAATGACTAATAGAGCAGTTTAATATCACTGCCTTGATTCATCCTAAGGTACCAGAAATTTTTCCCACCCTATCAATGCCCTGCCATAGAAAATATCAATACGATTGTTTCAGGGTAAACCATCAGATTCAAAAGTTATTCATCACTTTGAAAATTTCAGTATCACTTATATTTGTTACCAAATATACACACCAAAGATCTTTGGTGATCATTTGGTGCCACTTGAGAAATATCTTTTTTTTTTCCTGACTCAGTGTTAGAAATTGTCTACTCCTTTCTATTTCCATTTAATAATTGTTGGAAATAACATATAACTTTTCTAAAATTCTATTCTTGCCCTTAACTTTGTTTTTATTTTTATTGTTTATTCAGAGCTTTACTATTTTTTTTCATGTAATTCATTTAGCTTTTCCCTTAAATATCTATTTGTTGCAGAATTCAGTAGATAGGTGTAAATTATTGATAAATTTATTGTCTATGGCATCTTTCAGCATTATGTAGTTTCTATTTTATCTTTTTAAATCAGATCTTTTTTTTTTGCTGTTGCCTTTAATGCTTTATATCTTTTCCTCTTTTACTTCAACTAAAACATTAGATTTTGTGTGAATTCTTTGTGAATCTTTTATGTTTCAAGTCTGTTATAAACAACATATTGTTGGATCTGCTTTCTTATATATTCTGCTGTCTGCTTCTGTTTTATGCGTGAGTTCATCTCATTCACATTCACAGTTGTCATTAATAGTTCATTTTCCTTCATCCTTTTCTTAATATATTTTTTTCTCTTTGCTTCTCATTCTCCAAAAAAAGGTTACAGAGAATTAGTGCATTAAGCAACAGTGCTTTATGCTTTATTCATTCTACTTTTTCCCTACTTCTCTCTACTTGCTCTTCATCTGACTTCATCAAAGATTCTTACCGTTTTTCCTTTTCTTTCCCTGATTTCTTTTTTTTCCATTTGAATAAGTTTAGTCAATTTAGAACATTATTCCTTGGTTACAATAATCACATTATTTCCCTCCTTCCCCTCCACCCACTCTTCCTGCAGCCAACACGCAATTTCATTACGTATTACATGTGTCCTTTGGGCATAGTTCCAAATTGCTCTCCAGAATGGTTCGATCAATTCACAACTCCACCAGCAATGCATTAATGTCCCAACTTTGCCACATCCCCTCCAACATCCATTACTTTCCTTTGCTGTCATGTTAGCTAATCTGCTAGGTGTGAGGTGATACCTCAGTTGTTTTGATTTGCATTTCTCTGATTATATAGAACTCTTTTCCATGTGCTTATTAATAGTTTTTATTTCTTTGACTGAAAATTGCCTATCCATGTCCCTTGCCCATATATCAATTGGAGAATGGCTTGATTTTTTTGTACAACTGGTTTAACTCTTTATAAATTTGAGTAATTAGACCTTTGTCAGAGTTTTTTGTTATGAAGATTTTTTCCCAATTTCTGGCTTCCTTCTAATTTTGGTTACATTGGTTTTGTTTGTACAAAACCTTTTTAATTTAATGTAATCAAAATTATTGATTTTACATTTTGTAATTTTTTCTAACTCTTGCTTGGTCTTAAAGTCTTTCCTTTCCCAAAGATCTGACATGTATACTATTCTGTGTTCACCTAATTTGCTTATAGTTTCCTTCTTTATATTCAAGTCATTCACTCATTCTGAGTTTATCTTGGTGTAGGGTGTAAGGTGTTGATCCAAACCTAATCTCTCCGATACTGTCTTCTAATTTTCCCGGCAGTTTTTATAAAAAGTGGGTTTTGGTCCCCAAAACTGGGATCTTTGGGTGTGTCATAGGCTCTCTTACTGAAGTCATTTACCCCAACTCTATTCCACTGATCCTCCTTTCTGTCTTTTAGCCAGTACCAAATTGTTTTGATAACCACTGCTTTATAGTATAGTTTGAGATCTGGGGCTACAAGTCCTCCTTCCTTTGCGTTTTTTTTTTCATTATTTCCCTGGATATCCTTGATCTTCTGTTCTTCCAAATGAACTTTGTTATGTTTTTTTCTAATTCTGTAAAGAAGTTTTTTGGTAGTTCAATGGGTATGGCACTAAATAAGTAAATTAATTTGGGTAGGATTGTCATTTTTATTATGTTAGCTCATCGCACCAATGAGCAATCAATGTTTTTCCAATTGTTTAGATCTAGTTTTAGTTGTGTGGAGAGTGTTTTGTAGTCGTGTTCATATAGTTCCTGTGTTTGTCTTGGCAGATAGATTCCTAAATATTTTATATTGTCTAGGGTGATTTTATTTTTTATTTTATTTTATTTTTTTAATTTTTATTTGGTCATTTCCAAACATTATTCATTGGAAACAAAGATCATTTTCTTTTCTTCCCTCCCCTCCCACCACCTCTCCCATAGCCCATGCGCGATTCCACTGGGTATCACATGTATTCTTGATTCGAACCCATTTCCATGTTGTTGGTATTTGCATTAGAGTGTTCATTTAGAGTCTCTCCTCAGTCATATTCCCTCCACCCCTGTAGTCAAGCAGTTGCTTTTCCTGGGTGTTTTTACTCCCATAGTTTATCCTCTGCTTGTGGATAGTGTTTTTTAGATCCCTGCAGATTGTTCAGGGACATTGCATTGACACTAATGGAGAAGTCCATTACCTTCGATTGTACCACAATGTATCAGTCTCTGTGTACATTGTTTTCCTGGTTCTGCTCCTTTCGCTCTGCATCACTTCCTGGAGGTTGTTCCAGTCTCCATGGAATTCCTCCACTTTATTATTCCTTTTAGCACAATAGTATTCCATCACCAACATATACCACAATTTGTTCAGCCATTCCCCAATTGAAGGGCATCCCCTCATTTTCCAATTTTTTGCCACCACAAAGAGTGCAACTAAGAATATTCTTGTACAAGTCTTTTTCCTTATTATCTCTTTAGGGTACAAGCCCAGCAGTGCTATGGCTGGATCAAAGGGTAGACAGTCTTTTTAATGCCCTTTGGGCATAGTTCCAAATTGCTCTCCAGAATGGTTGGATCAATTCACAACCCCAACAGCAATGAATTAGTGTCCCTACTTTGCCACATCCCCTCCAGCATTCATTACTTTCCTTTTCTGTCATGTTAGCCAATCTGCTAGGTGTGAGGTGATACCTCAGAGTTGTTTTGATTTGTATCTCGCTGATTATAAGAGATGTAGAACACTTTTTCATGTGCTTATTAATAATTTTGATTTCTTTGGCTGAGAACTGCCTGTTCATGTCCCTTGCCCATTTCTCAATTGGAGAATGGCTTGATTTTTTGTACAATTGATTTAGCTCTTTGTAAATTTGAGTAATTAAACCTTTGTCAGAGGTTTTTATGAAGATTGTTTCCCAATTTGTTGCTACCCTTCTGATTTTAGTTACATTGGTTTTGTTTGTTCAAAAACTTTTTAATTATTTATTTTACATTTTGTGGCTCTAAGTCTTGCTTGGTTTTAAAATCTTTCTCTTCCGAAAGGTCTGACATGTATATTATTCTGTGTTCACCTAATTTACTTATAGTTTCCTACTTTATGTTCAAGTCATTCACCCATTCTGAATTTATCTTGGTGTAGAGTTTGAGGTGTTGATCCAAACCTAATTTCTCCCACACTGTCTTCCAATTTTCCCAGCAGTTTTTATCAAATAATGGATTTTTGTCCCAAAAGCTGGGGTCTTTGGGTTTGTCATAAACTGTCTTGCTGAGATCATTTATCCCAAGTCTATTCCACTGATCCTCCTTTCTGTCTCTTAGCCAGTACCAAATTGTTTTGATAACCACTGCTTTATAGTATAGTTTGAGATCTGGGACTGCAAGTCCTTCTTCCTTTGCGTTTTTTTTTTCATGATTTCCCTGGATATTCTTTATCTTTTGTTCTTCCAAATGAACTTAGTTATGTTTTTTTCTATTTCAGTAAAGAAGTTTTTTGGTAGTTCAATGGGTATGGCACTAAATAAGTAAATTAATTTGGGTAGGATTGTCATTTTTATTATGTTAGCTCGTCCCACCCATGAGCAATCAATGTTTTTCCAATTGTTTAGATCTAGTTTTAGCTGTGTGGAAAGTGTTTTGTAGTTGTGTTCATATAGTTCCTGTGTTTGTCTTGGCAGATAGATTCCTAAGTATTTTATATTATCTAGGGTGATTTTAAATGGAATTTCTCTTTCTAATTTTTGCTGCTGAGATGGATTGGAGATATATAAAAATGCTGATGACTTATGTGGGTTTATTTTGTATCCTGCAACTTTGCTAAGGTTGTTGATTATTTTGACTAGCTTTTTGGTTATTTATATAGGATTCTTTAAATATACCATCATATCATCTGCAAAGAGTGATAGCTTGGTCTCCTCATTACCATTTTTAATACCTTCAATTTCTTTTCCTTCTCTAATTGCTACTGCTAGTGTTTCTAGTACAATGTTAAATAATAGGGGTGATAATGGCCATCCTTGTTTTACTCCTGATCTTATTGGGAATGCATGTAGTTTATCCCCATTGCAGATGATGTTTGCTGATGGTTTCAGATATATACTGTTTATTATTTTTAGGAAAGGTCCTTCTATTCCTATACTTTCTAGTGTTTTCAATAGGAATGGGTGTTGTATTTTATCAAAGGCTTTTTCTACATCTATTGAGATAATCATGTGATTTTTTTTGTCAGTTTGCTTGTTAATATGCTCAATTATGCGGATTGTTTTCCTAATGTTGAACCATCCTTGCATTCCTGGTATGAATCCTACCTGGTCATAGTGGATAACCCTTGTGATGACTTGCTGGAGTCTTTTTGCTACTATCCTATTTAAGATTTTTGCATCTATATTCATTAGGGAGATTGGTCTAAAGTTTTCTTTCTCTGTTTTTGACCTGCCTGGCTTTGGAATCAGTACCATGTTTGTGTCGTAAAATGAATTTGGTAGAACCCCTTCTTGGCTTATTCTGTCAGATAATTTGTATAATATTGGGATTAGTTGTTCTTTGAATGTTTGATAGAATTCATTTGTGAATCCATCTGGACCTGGGGATTTTTTCTTAGAGAGTTCTTTCATGACCTGTTCAATTTCTTTTTCTGATATGAGATTGTTTAGGTAATTAATTTCTTCCTCTGTTAGTCTAGGCAATTTATATTTTTGTAAGTATTCATCCATTTGACCTAGATTGCCATATTTGTTGCCATATAATTGGGCATAGTAGTTTTTAATGATTGCTTTAATTTCCTCTACATTAGAGGTGAGGTCTCCCTTTTTATCTTGGATACTGTCAATTTGGTTTTTTTCTTTCCTTTTTTTAATTAGAATGACTAGGTCGTTGTCTATTTTGTTTGTTTTTTCAAAGTACCAGCTTCTTGTCTTATTTATTAAATCAAGAGTTCTTTGACTTCCAATTTTATTAATTTCTCCTTTGATTTTTAGGATCCCTAATTTAGTCTTCATCTGAGGATTTTTAATTTGTTTGCTTTCTAGTTTTTTAATTTGCATGCCCAATTCATTGACCTCTGCCCTTCTTAATTTGTTAATATATGAACTCAAGGATATAAATTTCCCCTTGAGTACTGCTTTGGCTGCATCCCATAGGTTTTGAAAGGATGTCTCATCATTGTCATTTTCTTCAATGTAGTTATTAATTGTTTCTACGATTTGCTCTTTAACTAACTGGTTTTGGAGAATTCATTTTTCCTTTTAAAACCTTTTTAAAAAAATCTACTTGAGCATCCAATTATGTAAAATAATTTATTTTGCCCTTTCACCTCTTCTCTTCCATAATGTGTCTGTATTACTTTTTTTTTTTACCTTTCCTTTCATCTTTTGAGGTCATGGAAATATATCAAAGCCAGTTCCAGACCCTCTGTTGTATTTTACTTTTTCTATGACCCCCTGATGTTATTAGGGTTATGAAGTGACAATTATATCATCACTTGCTATTAGAATTTAAGCACTTCATTCTTGTGTAGTTCCTTTATATTGTTTATATTTATGGTCTTGTTTTTATTGACTCCTACATTTTTATTTTGAAGTTCTTAATAAGCTCTAATATTTTCATCATCAGTATTTGGAAATCTTTATTTCAGTATAGGTCTATTTTTTGTAAGCCCGTATCTTTTACCTTTTAGGATACCAAAATCCAAACTCAATGTTCCTTTTTAGTAGCTATGTCTTATGTGATCTTGTCTGTGACTCCTTCTGACTGCTTATAATATTTTTTCTTTGAATGGAAGATCTGTGTATTTGCTATGATGTTCCTGAGAGTTTTCATCTCAAGAATTCTTTCAGAAAGTGACTGATAACGTTTTCCATTTTCACTTTGCCATGTTCTAAGATCTGAGCAATTTTATTTTTTTGACATGAAATATAGTAAATTTTTTCCTCCTTGCCTACAAACTGCCCATTTCTCCCACATCCTGAAAAACTTCACTTGATCTTTCATCCCTGATAATTATAATTTTATATCTCTTCTGCCTTTTATGACCAAACTCCTTGAAAAGATCTGTAATATATGCTTCCACTTTCTCTCATCTTACTTCCCAACCATTTAACATCTAACCTCTGACCTCAGTATTTCACCAAAACTCTCCAAAATTGTCAGTGATTTCTTAATTGCCAAATCCAGGGGCCTTTTCTCAGTCTTAATTCTTTGTGACTTCTCTGCAGTATTGATACTGTTGATCTCCCTCTTCTCTTTGATATTATTTTCTCTCTAGGTTTTTATAATATCACTGTCCCAGTTCTTCTCCAGTCTCCTTTTCTGGATTGTCATTAAGCCTTGTAGTATTAAGTGTCCCAAATCTCTTTGTCTTGGGCCCTCTGGACTACTTTATTTGGTGATTCCATTTAATCAGCTCCCATCTCTATTCTGATGATTCTCAAATATACCTATTCCACCTTTATTTCTCCCACATCTTCATCTGCCTTTCAGAAATATTGAACTGGATATCTAGCAGGCATCTTAAACTCAACATATCTAAAACAACTAATTATATTTACACCTAAACCTTCCTACCCCCCGACCTTCTCTATTACTATTGAGAGTACCACCACCATCCCAATAGGCCTTACTATCTCCCCTTTCCTTCCCATATCCAATCTTTTGCTGTGACCTGTCAATTTCTTATTTGCAACATCTCTCATATTCACCCTTTTTTCTCCTATACTAACCACTACATGGTACAGGTCCTCATTTCCATGTGTCTGGACAACTGCAATAGTCTGCTGGGAGGTCTACCTGATTCCACTCTCTGTCTCCAATATATCCTGCATTCAGCCACTAAATTGTCTAAAATATAGGTCTCACCATGACCCACTCTCCTTCACTTAGTCCAGTAGTTCCCTGTCACCTCCAAGATCAAAAACAAAATTTTGTTCAGCATTGAAAGCCATTCATAACCTAGACCCAACCTCCCTTTCCAGCTTTCTTATACTCTACTTCCTGCTATATGCTCTTTGATCCAGTGACACTCATCCTCCTTTACTTTTCCACAAGCAAGACATTTCCATTTCTTGGTTCTGGGCATTTTTACTGGCTGTCCCTCTTGTCCAGAATTCTCTCCTTTATCATTTCTGCCTTTTGTCTTCCATAGCTTACTCCAAGCCCCAACTGAAATCCCGTCCTCCACAGGAAACCTTTCCTAATTCCCCTTAATTCTTAGTGGCTTCTCTCTTTTAATTATTTTCTCTTTATCCTTTGGATAAATTTGTTTCTATGTTCTCTCTCCTCTTAGATTATCAGCTCCTTGAGGGCTGGGTCTCTTGCTTCATTTTGTATCAAGAGTGCTTTGCATGATATCGTACCTGATACATAGGAGACACTCAATAAACGCTTATTGATTGACAAACGACCTGTTACACACAATTTTAATAATTTCATTATAGTATCTTAAAATAAAATGCTTTGTAAGCATTATCGGGGTAAATTATTGCTGACAGAAATGATCAGGGCCAGCTTTCTGAAGAAGATGCATTCTAGTTTTCTTCTATCTTCTTCATTATTTTTAAAATATATGCATAAAAATCAAAATAAAATGTAATGACTTTTTTTTCTGTTATTCAGTCAGGAAAAGATAAGGCATTTGTATACCATAGAATTGGTTTAAATATTTTATCTCCTATGTGTTAGAATCCTTGAACTTTCACTGAAAAGTATGTGATTTAGTATCATAATAATTATACTTTTGAAAAATTATTATATGTCAGGGAGAAAAAATGTTGGCATTAAAATATATTATTGTTTGATTGTTCAGTCATATCTAACTCATTGTGACCCCTCATGGAATTTTCTTGGCAAAGATACTGGAGTGATTTGCCCTTTCCTTCTCCAGTGGATTAAAATATATACATTTACCAAAAGAGAAATAAAAAGAATATTAAAAAGTATTCCTCCTCCCCATGTTGTAACCTTGTCGAGCTCTCTATTTTACTTGCCTCTAGCCCTTGATTATTTCCCCTCTCTCTTTTTTTCTCTTTTTGTTAAATAAATATGTCTTCTTTTTCTAACAAGGCAATTTTGGACTTAAAATTTAAAATCCCTCATTGAAGGTGAAAGAGCATCAAAGTTTATAAAAGGAAATATGCTATAACTGAGTTGGCATATGAAATTTGGATTGAGATTAAAAGTGACCTAGTAAAAGGAATTGATTTTAAGATCAAATAAGGAAGATAGGGCCAGAATAATACTATAGGACAGAAAATGTATTTGTTTATAATAGAAACAAGCAACCTTGGTAGGCCATTAATCTTCCTAATATTGAAAAAAAAAATAGAATCAATGAAATGTAGTTCTGTAGTTGTGTCTATGCAATTCCAACATCTGGCAGAATTAAAGACTTATCTAAAATAAATTGAATCTAGCATTAATTTCATTTGATACAGTAATGAAATTTGAGGGAAATAGTAATGATGGAGATGCTTAGGCTTTATTTTGTTTTGCTTGACTATTGCCCACACTTATTAAAAACTTTTACTGAAAAGCTGATTAAGATAATGTGGAATGAAAGTTCTTATTCTGAATTTGTTTACTTGCACTAATTTCACCTAAATGAATCAATGGAATAGAGTAGGAGTAAATGACCTCAGCAAGCTAATGTTCGATCAACCCAAAGACCCCATTTTTTGGAACAACTCACTATTTGACAGAAACTGCTGGGGAAATTGGAAAACAGTATGGGAAAAATTAGGTTTAGATTAACATCTCACACCCTATGCCAAGATAAATTCAATATGGATAAATACTTGAATATATAAAGAGTGAAATCATAAATAAATTAGTTGAACATAGAATGGTATACCTGTTAGATCTATGGGAAAGGAAGGAATTTAAGACCAAGCAAGAGAGAGAGAACATTACAAAATGTAAAATGAATAATTTTGATTATATTAAATTAAAAGGTTTTGTACCAACAAAACCAGTGCAACCAAAATTAGAAGGGAAGCAACAAACTGGGGAAAAATTTTTATAACTAATTTCACCTAAAAGTTTGTAAATGAATCAATTGTTAAAAGAATCTAGGGTACTTGATTTGTATTAAGAACATTAACGACTTTTATTATCAATTTCCTAATCCTTTGTATGATAAATTAGGCTTGAAATCAGTATGCTCAGCATTATGCAAAATAGAGTTATTTATAGTTTTATATCTATTCTTGAAAAAAGATGAAATCATGGAGTACAGTCTTAAGTTGGGAAAGAAGGAAAATACATGCACCTTGGAAATTCATTTTACAATATGAATTAATTCATGGTATTCAGATTGCTTTGTTAATGGTCTTTAAATTTTATTTTAAAGGATTTGCTAGATTTTCTAGACAACAGATTGGTCAAATTAGTCAAAATTAGAAGATTGGAAGTAAGGATTCATGCTTCCCTGGCTTATCAGTAAAAATTAGAAATGGTTCATAGCGCAGTGAACTTCATTCCTATGTGTTCTTTAAAACTGTCAGCATTATGAGCCAATAATATATCACCTGAAACTACTTAAAATAGGTTGGGTTTTTCTGCAAATCTGTGATGACATATTTGGGCAACAGGCAAAGGAAAGTACCTTTTTATGTCTGGCAGTTGCTGTAGTGTTACCAGTGTTTCTAGTAGTATAACTGTCATTTTAACTCCAACTAAAGAATTTCTTTTCAGCGGCACAACCTTTGTTGCTTCAATTCTTTAAAGGTATGGTAGAAACAGACATTTTACGATTGTTATTATAAATCTATTCATTTTGAACAACAAAAACAAACTTAGCAAGTCTCTGGGGAAATGAATTGTTGTCCATATCAGATTTTAAACTGGTAACATAAAAGATATTTTCTGGACAAGCAGGAGTCACTATATTCAGTGAGGAGAAGAAACACATACTCTATTCAAACATGGATATAGAAACTTTCACCTAAGAGGGGAAGTCACTTCAAGGAGCATGACCTCTTAACGCAATGCTTGGCACACAGTAGGGACTTAATAAATGATTTGGCATCAGATAAGATGAATTTTTCTGCTATTGGGTTGTTCAACAAGGTTCTCAGGCTTTGCTCCTCTTTAGTCTGCTCTGTTCTCTACAGCCAGGGTTTATACAAATACCTTTTTTCCAACAGGTTGATTCATTTTTTTTTTATTTTAAGCAAAGAGAAGTGATCTGAGGATAATGCAACCATTTCCTTTTCCACAGAAATAGAGGATGAAGAGCAGTTTTCCAATCTAGCAATCTCTTTCACCAATCTCATCCTATCCCTTTTTTTTTTCTTCCCATGAATCTCCCCACTGCTTCTGGAACAGGCATGTCAGTTAAGTGTCCTCTGACTTTATGGGGATTTCCAAAACCAAAACGCCCTTTCCCTGGCAACCTCACACTTAAATTTGTTATCTCTTCATTAAAAAAATGTTAATTTTTTGAGGCAGAGATTTTCTCACTTTTGTATTTGTATCCCTAGTATTTAACACATACTAAGAATTTAATAAATACATTTTCACCCATTTAATATTATTTTGAAGGATCTAACTTCAGCTAGACTGTGTAGTCCTATAATTCAGTTAATGATAAAAGAACAATCCTAGGTATATCAGGGAAAGTATATTCAATGAGCATATTCAGAAAAGACATCTCAAACTGATTCAAATGAGTGAGGCTTCCTTGCCTTCATGGACCATCATTTACCACCAGTCAGGTATCAGTTAGAGCTCTTTTTGCTATTTTGTGCACAAGTGATCAAGAAGTGTTATTGAAAGCCTGACCTCTTAGTCTCCTGAGCCAATCAATTTTCTGAAATAGTTTCAGTACCTTTTAAGGAAAAACTAACCTAACTTTCATGGGGGAAGGGAAGAATGGAGTATGTAACATTTATTTACCCTGATACTACAAGGATCTGGGATTCTGTTGCATTTTTATAAGTCCCTGAAACTTAAAGTGGATAGTCTAAGTCAGTGTGACCCCACCCCCCAATACATTACCACAAAGCTATCATGTTGTTAAACCCCTCTAAACTTGGCTAGGGCCATTGAAAAACAACATATAGTCAGTCACTTAGTCCACTCAAAACAATAGACTTTTAGAGTTGGAAAAGATATCAGAGGTCATGTCGTATTTCAAAAAAGGATCTGCTCTACAGCATACATAAGTGAGTATTCAATCTTTGTTTAATGAGAAGGGCTTATTCCCTTCTGAAGTAGTTTATTACACTTTGGGGTAACTTTATTAGAATATTTCCCACTTCATAGAGCTAATGTTTGCCTTTTTGTCAATTTCCACCCTTTGTTCCTAGTTCTACCCACCTGATCCTTCTTCCAGTTGATTGTCTTTCACATACTCAGAAAAAGCTTTTAAATTCCCAGTAAGTCTTCTCTTCTAAACATCCCCAACTTCTTCAGCCAATGCATGTGGCATGAATTTGGTATTCAGATCACCATGCAAGTTTTCCTGATATTTAAGACCTTTTCCTGATATTTAAGAACTTCTAAAAACTGACTCCCTACTTTTCCATTCTCTGTTCCATACTACTCCCATTCAGAAACTGTGCTCTGGCCTAAGTAGACTACTACCTGTTCTTTGAACTCAGTGTTTCATTTTCCAGTTCCCTCATTTATAGAAGCCATTCCCTAGACCTGTAATTCTTTCCCTTCTCTAGAAGCCTTTCTGAACCCTTGTAGTACTTCAGAACTTAATTCAGATATCAGTCCTACTCCAAGAAGCCTTCTGTTATCTTCCCCTCCCCTCAGCTGTTAGTATTGTGTTACTCCTCAGTTAACATTATATTAATGCATATTTGTGTATGTTATCTTTTCATTGTAGAATCACTGCAAAATGGGCTGCCAGATGAAAGGGGGAGGGGTGAGAAGGGAAAGCAAATTTTGAAGATGATTGTATATCACTGCATAAAAAAGAGGATATTCACTAGTTAAAGGAATGCCCACAATAGTGAAGTTGTTAGGGTCTAGGTTATCGCCCACCACCACGGAAGACCAATAGACAGTGCAATCAGGCAAAGGGTTGTTTATTGATCTGGTGCACACCAGGGGAGCTCAGCACAGGCTTTCCCCCCAGAGGACTCAGTACAGAGTTCCCCCCAGGGGACTCAGCACAGAGTTCCCCCCATAGTTCATGAATCCAGAGGTTTATATACCCACTACCCACCAGCATGTATGGCCCTCAAGTCCTTATCTAGTACGTACTGTTGCTGGAACCTTGATATGTTTATGTCTTCTGCCTGGGGTCTGCTTGGCCCCTAAGTTCTTATCCTGGTACATACTGCTATTGGGCCCTTGATATGTTTATGTCTGCTTACGGATGTTCTGAACTTCCATGGCCGAGCAGTTGGGGGTCTGCTCAGGTCTCCCTCAAAGTCAATTCATTGTGTTAAGCATCTGGGTTTTTTTTTCAATGACAATTTTAAACCGATAATATTACCTACCTGTCAAAAAGCATATAACAAGTATCACAAGCACATTTGATTCCTAAGAGTAGTTATCCAAAAAAAGTATGTTCAATATTAGTATGGTAGGAGGTCTCCAGTGGAGAATCCCAAAGACCTCTGCTCGGCCCTACATTGCTTACCATTTTTCCCAGTGACTTGAATAAAACATAGATGATATGCTCATCAGATTTGCAGTTGACACCAAGCTGGAGGGATAGTCAATGTAGCAGATGACACAGGACAACAAAGAATTTTGACAGGCTACATTGTACTAAATCAAGTAAGATGAAATTCTCAAGGGACAAATATAAAGTCCCTCTCTTCTGTACAAATATTCAACTTCACAAGTATGAGGAGGAGGAAGCCTGGATAAAGAGCAGATTTGAAAAAGCTCTGGATGTTTTAGAGGCCCATAAGTTCAATATGAGTCAGCAGTATAATGTAATAGCCAAAACAGATAATGCCATCTTGTACTGCAGTAATATTCCAGAAATGGAGATGAATCCCACTATACTCAACCCTTAATACCTCATTCTGAGAATGGAGGCAATTTTGAACATCATAGTTTAACAAAGATGTGTCCAAAGGAGACCATTGAGAATGATGAGGAACCTTGAGTCTATGACCTATCAGGAAAGAACAGGGTACAATTAGCCTAGAGAAGAGAGGAATTAAGGGATGAATGTGAGAACTGTCTTCAGGTAGGACTGTCACTTAGGAACAGGGATTAGATTTGTTTTGTTTGGCCCCAAAGGACAGAATGAAGTACAATGGGTGGCTTGATTTCAAGAAAAAACATCTAATAATTAAAGCTACCCCAGAGTGGAGTGGGCCATCTGAAAAGGTTGTGGGTTCTCCCTTGTAGTAGGGGTCAGTCTGAGGCAGGATGATCATTTCCTAAGTGTGTTACAGTGGTGATACTTCTGTGTTTGGGTGGACTAGAGGTGGGGGCCAAGCTACTTTTAACTCTTCAAGTCTGCAATTCTGTAATAATTCTTATTTTTGTCTTTGTATCTTCATCACTTTGCACACTATCTTATTTGGAGTAAGCACTTAATCAATGATTATTGAATCAACTCTCCCTCACTCTGCAGCTTATATATGTTCTAACTAACATGTGGCTTCCATAGAGATCCAGGCCTGGAGATGAGAGATCTGGGATTTAATTTTGGCCTCAGACACTTCTTACCTGTGTGATTCTGGTTAAGTCATTTAAATAACCCCAGTTGCCTAGCCCTCACTGCTCTTGCTTTGGAATGAATACTTTGAATTGATTCTGAGACAGAAGGTAAGGGTTTTAAAAAAAGAAGCATTAAAGGGGACTATAAAGGAGTGGTCAAATAGGTAGGAGAACTCAGGGTGCACAGTCTCCATTTACACCAAAACAATTATAATAACACTTTTTTTGTGGGAGCAAAGAACTAAAAACAAAGTAGATGCCCATTAACTGAGGAATGGCTAAACAGATTTTAGTTCATGAATGTAATGGATTTTACTATGCGGTAAGAAACAACAACTGTAATGAATACAGAAAACTAAAGAAAAACTTGCCTAAATTGGTGCAAAGTGAAGTAAACAGAGCCAGGAAAATAACTTATATGATAACTACAACAGTATAAATAGAATACCCATAAAACAATTTTAAAATGAATTTTTTAATTATAAAGAATAAGCCTGACACACACCCAAGTAGTAAGAAGAAATATCTACCCCTTTATTCATTTGCAGAGGTAGAAGATAGACAAATATAGAACATTATCTATAAGACCAGATAATATTTTTTTAAAACCCTTACCTTCTGCTTTAGAATCAATACTTAAGTACTGGTTCCAAGGCAGTAGAGTGGTAGATGTTAGGCAATAGGGGTTAAGTGACTTGTCCAGGGTCACACATCTAGGAAGTATCTGAGACTAGATTTGAACTCAGTATCTCTAGTCTCTAGACTGGCTCTCTAGCCACTGAGGCACCTAGCTGCCCCCACCAGATCAATTGGTCTTTCTGAATTTATTTTTTCTTTCTTTTTTTATTGTTTTAAAAACACTTTGTAATAGGCTTCAGCTTGCTAGAAAGGGGAAAGAGATAAAAGATAGAGATTAGTTAATTTAGATTCCCTTTGCTATGGGTTTGAACTATACCTTCTTTAAGATAGTGGATGTGGGGGCAACAAGGTGGCTCAGTGGATTGAGAGTCAGGCCCAGAGTTGGGGGGTCCTGGGTTCAAATTTGGCCTCAGATACTTCCTAGCTATGTGACCTTGGACAAGTCACTTAACCCCCATTGCCCAGCCCTTACTACTCTTCTGCCTTGGAACCAATACACAGTTTTGATTCCAAGACGGAAGGTAAGGGTTTAAAAAAAAAAAAGATAGTGGATGTGTTGCCTTCTTCTACTGGAAAGACTCCTCCAAAAGAAATTTTCTAGACTTGTTTAAAAAGATAATTGGATATCAGAGTACCTTAACTAGTACATCATCATATATAATGTGCATTGTTATTTATTGAATGCATGATTCAGTTAATGAAAAATTCATATTCTTATTCTTTTGCCACAATGTAATATTTCACTAACAGTCACACATTTTACCTCCGATAGACATGTTCTACCCATTACTTTCAGTCTGAACATCCAAATAAGGAAGATTCCTGGCATTTATGTGCCATAACTGATACTGAAAGGAACAAACTACAAAAAATGTGTAAGGAGTGTTAGATATATCAGATGATTGATTCAACTTCATACTGTGTTGACAGAAACAGACCTTGAATGTCTCCTTTAGGAATCTTCCCCATCCATTCCTGGTGTTCTTTTGATACTTCCTAGATGGGAAGCTGCTGGGATATCTGATTTTGGTGAAACATATTTGTGCCTGGGGTATGTTCAAATTTTTTAATCAAATAGATAACTAGTAGCATGACCTACCTCTCTAAAGCTGTTAAATTTTGTTCATTTTAACTTCTAGATTTAGAAGTTACAAATGCATCTTCTTGAAGGGAATGGGTGGCATATTCTTCACAAAAGAACTCTAGTTGAAAAGTGAAAACCATTAGAATAACATCTCTTGCCTGCAACTATTAATTATAGATGCATAGAATTTTGGATCCGTAAAGGAACTTTCAGGATTATCTAGTCTGGCAAGTTGCCAAGTCTTTAATTCAGTTTAACCAACATTTATTTTGTTTCCCTACTATATGCAAGGAGCCTATATATTTAGTAGGGAAAATAAGTCCAGAATTCTCTATGACATAAGGATAATTATTTTAGTCTTAAGCCCCAACTTCTTTAGGTTGAAAAATCTTGCCTTAGGTAATTTCTAAAAATTAAATTCTTTGAAAATTATGCTTACCAAATGTTATTATCAATACTTTAATGAATATACTCTCACTGCAACTTGTCTATCCATGTCCTCTCTCTCATCTTCTGTGATTCTTGCCCATAACTTGATTTATATCACCTTCTCTTGGCCAGGATCTCACTTTACAGTATCAGTGGTTTTAAGGTAATATATGTAGATGGTCTAAAATTGTGTTAATTCATGAAACAAAGAAAAATACAAGTTGTCTTACAATCTTGGGAAGAGGAGGAAGTTTCTTCATTGGAGCAGTATAGGAGGCAGAGGGCAATAACAGTAATCAGTCAGTCAACTAGTATTTATTAATAATAGTTTTTAAACTGTCTAAAGCACAGTTTTCTTCATTTGGAGAATCAAACTACTCCAACCTTTCTCATGGTCACATTTTATGATGATTTTTTTTCCTTCTTACCATTTTGTGTACCAGTCAAAAACCAAGCCAAAACTTTTCTCCCCCATCTTGCTCTTTCTCCCCAAATAGAGATGTTCATAACTTTGGAGCTGGAAGGGAAATCAAAGACTATCTTATCCTCCTCATTTTATAGCTAAGTAAACTAGTGCCCACAGAGGCTAAGTGACTTACTCAGGGTCACACTAGATAGTTATATGACAACTTAGTAATTGTAAATAGGAAGTCAGTAATCATGTATTAAATGTTTGCTGTTTGCCATAAATTGTACTAAGTTTTGGAAATACAGAGAAGAATTTAAAAAATAAATCATTCCCTGTTCTTAAGGAGAATCTCACATCTTTTGAGATGAAGACCTGAATCTCTTGGCTCCAAATCCAAGCTGCTTTTCTGCTCCTTTCATACACCCTGTGCATGAGTCTTATTAAATAAAATTAAAAACTCTTTGTAACCTATTATACCTGACCTGTGATTTTGCTAGTAATCAGTACTTCTAGTGAGGAATCCCTCTCTTCCAAAGCCAGTTGGCAACTGTTCTCCCACATCTTAGAAAATTATCTGGAGTAAGAAAGGGGGAAGTGACTAACCCAAGGCCACATAGCTCATAAGTACATAAAGCACTGTTTCAAACTAGATCTTTCTCACTGCCAGTCTAACATTCTATCCAGTTCATTGTGCTCCACACTCTTATAAGTCTTAAGGTAAGGAGGTATTAATATTAGACTAATAGTATATTAAAGGTTGTAGGAAATAGCTTTGAAAAGTAGGATAGAGAGCAGTAGTAATGCACTAGTGTCTACATCTATATTACCTTCCCTGATGAAAACTGTCTGCATTCTGCAAATAAAAAGTTGATGGCATCCTTTAACATATAACTCTAGTTAAGGAGCACCATCTGAAGTGGGTACCATGTTTAGTTTTTCATTAGATGGATTTAGCCTATGTGACAATCTTGGTCAAGTTAGTCATTCTTTTGTACCTCTGATTTTATATTTTTATAACAAATGCTTTCTTGCTACCACCTACCAGAAAGTAATTTGAGTATGATAATGTTAGTCAAGTACTCAGAAGGTTTTGAAAGAACTATGGCATAGAAATACAGACTATTATTGTTGCTGTCCAGAAGTCATAATAAGTTCACAAAAATTCACCAAGCATTTAGGAGCTTTGGATGAAATGTCATTTATGAATGTTAGTCATTCATTCCATTGTCATCATTGTTTCACTCTACCATAGAAATGTTTATTAGTGTATTCAGTTGAATTCCCTTGGCCCTAGTTTCACTTGGGGTCACTGACTTAAGTAGTTCTCAGTCAAGAAGTTTGTAGTGGCTTCTGTAGTCCTGAGATTACAGAGTATTGAGCAAGGACTACACTTAGCTAGAACATGATCTAATAAGATTGGACTGTGAAAACAAAAAGCACCAGGATATGTTTAAAAGGGTTTTAAGAAGCAAATGTTAAAAAAAGGGCTGTGAGAACTTAGATAGTAAAGCATGTAGGCCAGAAGCCAGTTTTCTTTTAAATTTCCAGAGAGATATAGGGTATACTCAACCTATTTAAGCTCACACAGAAGCTGAATAAGGTATGATTAAACAGAATAGATAATATTTTTATATTGAGAAACTTTAATTATTTGTATTATAAGTAGAATGAAACATCAGAAATTACTTGAAGTGGTTAGTGGATAGAGCTCCAGGTGGTGGGTTCAATTCTAGCCTCAGACAGTTTTAGCTGGGTGACCCTGGGCAAGTCATTTAACCCCAACTGTCTAGCCTTTATCACTGTTCTGTCTTGTAACCAACCAGGTAAAGAGAAAGCAAGAGAGAAGAGATAAAGGTCAGAAAGAGAGGTGGGAGAAAGGAAGGAACCAAGGAAGGAAGGAAAAAAAGGAAAAGAACGAAATCACTTGAAGCATATTGGCAAGTCTCTTGAGTAATATGGATAATTCAGTTGCCAAAATAAAGACATATCATTTGTTATATGTAAACTAAACATTTATACCTATGGTTCTTTTATCTTTTTTGCTATTACATCAGTATATGGTTTTCAAATTTAAAACTAGGTAATCAAGTTTTTCATTACTATATTAATATATCATCTAATTGACCTTTATAGAAGGTATCAGCATAATTATCTCATTGCTTCTCATAGCTTATTGCTTCAACGATCAAATTTAGGCTGAATGAGATTCAGGAAAATGTTTATGAAAAAGGATTTATACTTTTTAATAAATGCATTATCCTAGAAAAGTATTAATTAAAATATTTGATACCATACAAATTAGCATTAACTACATTAAAAGGGCTATTGCCAAAAAAATATTTTTCCTGATGTAAATTTCTTAAGCATTTTATTAAATCTTACAAATCTCCCTTCATTTTTGTACTGCTTTTTCTCCCCTATATTCATTGACTTCTTTAGCCACACAAGAATCCCTAGACTTCTTATTTTATCCTTGATTGCCTAAATAACCACTGGTACTTTATTCACTCAATAACAATTTGCAGCTCCTTAGCAAATACCAGTCTATTAAGGAAAAGAACATTAGGCCATGAATCTGAACTGGGTTTTGAATCTAACTGAAGTGGAGTCATTCTGTTTAGCTTTTCTGCTTTATTATCTGAAAAAATGAAAATCCCATAATACTACTTGCCACTTAGCTGCTGCTCAGGGATGACATTAAGTTATTTGTGAATCAGATTCACACATTTGCTGTTTTTCATGTGCATACCACACATATACAGAATTATACAGTTATAAGTGACTTCATTTCTCTAATTTGGGAAAGATTTTATGTAGTTTAATAAGTCATCTACAACTTCTCTTTAACCAACTTAGGACCTATATATAGAATTAAGACTAGAATCAGATCTATATTTAGAATCAGAATCAGAAAATCATCTTCATCTTTTGCTGGTAATGTTGTACTGATGAGCTGCTGGAGAGAAAACAAATGAAACTCCATTTTGAATCATTAAAATGAATGTTAAGTGCTAAGAAATATAAATATTCAGAAAAAACTAAAAAGAGATCAGTAACTTTAGTTATATTTCCCGTTTAATGTTAATGTACTTAGGGGCCTATTTTCATCTTCATCTTAATGCATAGAACTCATCTACTTCAACATAGCTATCTCTGAGGTAACCAGAAATTCTTTTTAAAAATTTCAACATGAATTTTTATTCATAATAAAAGCATACTTTATTCACAGTATATTGTGTAATATGTCAGTATTTCCCCTTTCTTTCCTGTAAATTGTTATGTTTCTTGTGATTGGCATTAGAAATCTTTTCCTGATTAAGGGATTGCCTGCTGAAGTCATGAGGGATTTCCCCTTCATTGCTTTTGGAAGAATTCTGAAAGTTTTAATGTGTTACTTGGGAAATGATGAAATCTAAAATGATTTTAATATGAATTTTAATGATGAAATAGAATCAAGAAAAGACTTCTTGGGAATCAAAAATTCATAGAATCAAAGAAATCACAAAGTTTAGCAATACTCATCTCTTTTTAGTGCTCTTGGAAATGTGTTGGCATCTTCATCTCAAAAATATTTGTGATCTCATTGATTTGGAAGTTCCCTCTAGGGATGCCTGCCTATCTAGTGTGACTTGTCACAACCTGTCCTCCCATAAGTTCACCACAGGGAGTCTGTCTAATTTGCCTTCTAGCATTTTGAATATAATAATGGAGTATTCTGCCTCTCACTTGCTACATGACTAGCCCTTCTTTTCTTGCTATAGTACAATTCTTTTTGTGCTTTTGATAACATGTTTTACTACTATTCTGATAATTTGCTTGTGTTATACCTACAATACATCTCTTAATTGCTCTCCATGGGATATGCATTTTTAATTCACCATACTGTCATATTCCAAAGCTCACTATAACATAAGAACATCAGTAGAATGTTGGTTTTTAAAAGACAGACCTGTTTCTGTTTCATAAGGGCTTCCTTAAAGTCATTAAATGGACTTCAGAGTTTCCTAAAGGCAGGAAAACCAACATTCTAACCAACACTTCATCTGACCGCTTTGTCTGAAATTTCAAAATGTCCCTTTTCACAATTTATTCTTGAATTAAAATTAAATATAATTAGTAATAATTAATAAAATTAAAATAAAATACTGTAATCATTATAGTAAGATCTCAAATGCATTGGGAAGTAGTAGACTTAACTAGTAAATTGAATTTTTTGGTTTACTAAAGCCTTAATCAAAACCCTTCCTGTTTCAATTTTTATATTGAAATAATGTTATAAAGTACATTAATCTACTCCCCTTCCTTGGTATAAGTAGAATGTAGTAAATATAATTAAATCTTTACTTGATAATTGAGTACTTTCCAGTGCCTTGGAGTCATCATTCAGAACATGAACACTAATTTTACAGGGATGTAGATATAGATGGTGTGGGAGATGTGGTATAACCTGTCCTTACCCGAGGGCATTCTCTATGAGTATTTTTTGTTTTGGTTTTACTAAATTCCTAATATGAATCTATTTTCTTGTAATTTGTTTCTTTGTGATTAAGGTCAAGTGCTTAAAAATGTGTATAGTTGGTTTTCAGTTAATCGAATTTGAAGTTCAGTGTTTCAGAATTTTCCCTATTCTGTTACAAAATTGGCATGTGAAAATACTTAAAAGTAACAGTGAGTACCTATGTGCCAAGTTTTAATCAGCTTCAGGCTGTATATTTAAGGCTGAATCAGATAGGTCCTACCTTTAATGGTAACTCCTTAGAAAGGAATCTAACAGATTAGACTCCTCTTGTTTATATACCCAGTGACTTTCAACAGAGAGATAGATTCTTCCCACTCAAACATATTTTGACAGTTTTTGTGGCTCTCTTCCCCATTTATGAGCTTGCCAGAGAGGAAAATCATATCTAGTTTTTTGCTTGCTATTGATTTTATTTATAAGGATCTCTATAACTTTAGTGTTAATCTGAAAAACTCTTATTTTACAAATAAAGAAACTGATACACAGGGGAGTTACCTTACGGTAACTTACCTACGGTCTAACAACCAATAAAGGACAAAACAAGAACTTGATCCTAGATTCCAAATCCAATATTCTCTTCATTTTAATGCAACGTTTTCCAAGGAAAGAGCAGCTGATTATATTTTCTCCAACTCTTTCTGCCTCTCTCCAACAAGAGAAGAAACAAATGATTCTAAATCCTCCTTCTCTCTCTTCTACCCCATCATTCCCCTCCAATTGAGAACACAAGAAAAACAAAACCCATTACAAACATATTAGTCAATCAAGGCAAAATTTCTTCACTGACCATCTTCAACAAAGGTATTTGTCTCATTTTGAGTCCCTCACTTCTCTATCAAAAAGTGGATAGCATATAAAAAGGCTTTATGGAATCATAATAGGTTATTGTGCTGTTAGAAGAGCAGAACAATAGAATTTCAGCATATTTACATACTAAGGCTTGCTTAACCTCAATTTATGGATATATCCTCAAATTTCCTTTTTTAGCTATCTTAAAAAGCTATAAATATTTTTAGGGATCTTTAAAATTTGTTTTGCTTAGAACTCATCTTTTCAAATTTCCTTCCTCCCTTTCCCTCTTATTCCCCCGTTCAACAGCAACAAAAAGAACTTGAATTTTTAAAAAACTTCCAAAAAAAAAATACTATAGTGGCAGAGAGACCAGGGAACAATCTCAGAAGATGAGAACATGAAAACAGCTACAAACAATGCCCCAAAAGAAAAATGCTAATTGGAAACAAACTCAACAAGAATTCTTGGGAGAGGTTAAAAAAAAAAAGATGAGTAGTAGAGGCAAAATTGAGAAATGAGAGAGATGCAAGAAAATTAGGAAAAAATAATTAAATGGTTGGTAAAAGAGGCATAAAAATTCACAGGAGGAAAAAACTCCTTAAAAAGCTCCTGTCCCCATCCATATCAGTGCCTTAATGTGGGTCTTATGGAGCTTTAGGGTAGTTCTGAGACCTCCTTTTGCTTGGGTAAACAGCCTTTCCTGGGTGCTGATGTACTCCAACATGTTCCTGACTTTACCTCAGTCCATAGGTTCCACAGACCTCTCCTTTTTCCCCTACACCAAGCTAGTTTGGATAAGTGACTCACTGTGACTTTCTGGATATATTAAATAAATGTTCATCTTGGGAAACTTTATAATAAACTTATAAATATTTATTAATAAAGGGAAAGAAATAGAGAAAGAAGAAAATATTACCAGCCTAACTAACTCAAAGTCTCTGGCAATGGTTGAAAGTCTTTGGATTCCCCATGGGCCCTAGTCCATTTCACAAGCAGGGACCAAGGTGTCCCAGTTATCCACATGGTTGGGCCAGACAAATTAAGCCAGCCAAGGAGCCAGTTTGAGGTCAGGAAGGGACCAGAGCCCAAGAGACTGAATTCCCAGATTCCCAGCCCAGTGTGGTCCCCACTGGTGGCTGGCCCCTGCTGCTCAGGTTGCTAGAGATGGCTTACATAGATTAAGCACCCAGCTTGCCAGGGAGAGAGCTCCTTTCACAAGCCCAAAAAATGGCAGAGAGAGTTTTTCTGCTTTTCCTGGCTCTTATATCTTGTCCATGCCATTACTCCTACTCTGTTTTTAATTGGACAATCTGGGTCATGTGTTTTGACGTCCAGACACGTAATCACACCATGTTGCTGGGCTAAAGACCATGCTTCTGCCTATCCATTTCAGAAGTCAGAAACTGCACTGTCAATCTGTGCTCTACCTTAATGCACATATATCAGCTATGAATTATGATTTTATGCTAATTTCACACATGGATTTCCCCATGAGGATTTGCTGTAGAGTCTTTTCTTGATCTGTTTAAAAGAATTTTGTGGTGGGGAGTTCAACTGCCTTGGATCCTTCTACTCAGTCTTTTACACTGAGCTGAACTTTAGAGTAATTCATATTCCTTCCCACTTCCCAGTCTCCAGCTCCTCCCAACATACATGCGTGCATACATAATTACATACATACACACACATGTGTGAGTAATTTATAGCAATAGCAAACAGCTGGCAAAACAACAACAACAACAACAGATATCTTAAAGGGGACCCTGGTATCACAGAACATCCATATGCAAAGTTTAATAGACAGGGAAAGATTTGTGATCAGAAGTTTTCAGGATAAGGCCAACTGCAAACTTGTGAAAATAATAAAATCGAGGAATCTTAAGTCATCTAATCTAGCCTTTTCATTCATCATTGCACTGAGGCTCAAAAAGAATTGACTTGTCCAAAATTCCAGAAAGCTGTTATATATAATTTTAACTTGGCAGATTTGTTTTAAAACACCTTTCTATTTAGGTACCTGTCTGCTTCCTAAAACAGCCAGATAAGAAAGGCATTGTGTAAATGGGCTGTCCTTAAACCCCTAGAGGTGGGATTGTGACCATGACCAGCTGTTTGGTATTTCAGCTGTGGTGGTGTTTCCATTACTCTGTCTTCCATGGGCTCAGATAAAGTGGTACATGGAATTTAAAGCTCAAGAGAATAGAAGAATACATTGATATTTCATAATTTTTAGGTATTGATAATTTAACTATGCTAATAAAGTGTGATCATTTTGACAGTGCAGAGCATCTTAACCTTTTTTATGTGTTTGAGACCCTATTTGCCAATCTGGCAAAGCATGTGGACCTCATCTCTGAATAATGATTTTTCCAAAATGTACAGTAGGAAATAATAGTAAATTTTAAGTAGAGATTAATTAATTTAAAATTATAATAATAAATTATAATAATTATCTAATTAATAACAAAGATGTAATTTTTCCCCACCAAAGTTCACAGACCTTTTGTAATCTATACACAGATAGGATAAGAATACCTGAGACAAAATAAGTTATCACTCTATGTATTTGCCATTGTTGTAAGAATATTATTATTATCAAAGTGCATGATAAAGTTTGTATAGAAACAAGAAAGGAAATCATGTAGCCCTGTGTCATACAGTGTTCCATATTACTAAGATTTTTTCTCAGAGGAGGGAATTTGAATAAAACTCAATTCAGTGAATATGTAATCAGTATCTACTGTGTATGAATTGCTGGGGTGAAAAAAAGTTGAGAACACAGATGATGATCTTCAAGAAGCTTACCTTTCAGTCAGAGAGAAGGGGAAAATATATACAGATAATTGTAATCAGATTGGCTAAGGAGGCAAAAATAGAAAATGAGAAATGCTTGAGGGGATGGGGTGGGGGTCGGGGGCACCCTATACTGATGCACTTTTGGTGAAGCTATGAACTAGTCCAAACATTTCTGAAAAGCAATTTGGAATTATGCCCCAAAAGCTATTAAACTGTGACCCTTTAATCCAGTGATAGCACTACTAGGTTTGTACTCCAGAGAGATCAAGGAAAGAGGAAAAGTACCCATACCAACAAAACTATTTATAGAAGCTCTTTTTTGTGGTATCAAAAAATTGGAAACTAAGGGGAATAGTTGGGGAATTACTAAACAAGTTATAGTCATGAATATGATGAAATACTATTTATTGTGCTATAAGAAATGATGAAAGAGATGGTTTTAGAATAACTAGAGAAGACTTAACACAAATTGACACAAAGTTCAGTGAGTAAAACCAGGAGAACAAATTATACATAACAACAATATTTTGTAGTTAATTCCCTCTGATCAACATGTTGGCCATCCACAATTTCAAAGGACTATGATGAATCATGCTGTCCATTTCCAGAGAGAGAGGTGATAGACTCAGAGTGCAGATTGCAGCATGTTTTCTTCTCTTTCTTTTTCTTCCTTTTTTTTGGGGTGGGGGCAGTGGCAGAGGACATGACTAATGTGGGAATTTGTTTTGTATGACTACATATTTGCAAGAGTTTTTCCCCCCGCCTTAATTCATAACTGAAAATAAAGTGAAATTGAGTTAATAGGGGAAAACTTCACAAATATAAAAAAGTAAAAAGGAGAGGTAAAAAAATAGTAATAGAGGTTGAAGGTGGCTCTCTGGGTAATCAGAGAAGGCATCATATAGGAGGTAACATTTTAGCTAGTCCTAAAAGACAGAGAAAAGTATCAGTAAGTCGAGATTCTTAGGGGGAAACCTTCACAGGCATGAGGGATAGTATACGTAAAGGTATGGAAGTGAAGACAAGATAAAGATAATAAAATCAGGAGACTCAGTTGTGAGGGGCCTTAGACCTAGTTTTAGGTCCTGATTCTTGTACTCACCACCTATGGGTCCTTGGTTTAGTCACTTATACTCTATAGATCTTTTTTTTTTCTTTCTCATATATAAAAGTGAAGGATGAGAGGAAAAAAAATCTAATCAAGTCCCAGCTTCCCACCTGTTATCCTGTGACTCCCAGTTATCCCCTGGGCTTTGGTCTTGACTGGACACTTTGCTCTACTGTTCAAAAAAAAGATAAAGTCCTCAGCTCAGCATCCAAGGTCTCTCACAACTGCCTCCAACCTACTTTTCTACTTTTATGTCATGCTATGCCCATTTATACACTCTACACTTCAGTTAAAATATACAACTTATTTTGTCTTCTCTGATTTTCATACCGCTATGCATGCTATCCCTCATGCATATGAAACCCTTTAGCAATAACTTATCACATCTTGTTGGATACCTAATAACAATTACATTCATTTGATATATTCCCCATTGGATGATTCCTTTTGGTGGGGGGAAGGATTGGATTTAAACTAATTTAAGTTTGGATCCAACTTTGTACTGTTAAGAAATATATTTTATTAGTTTGAAGAAAATAGGTTAACTGACAGAAAAATACTTCATTTTTTGTCATATAGAATAGAGAAAAGTTCATTTAAAAAATATATTTAAAATAACCCTAAAACTTTTTCCTTTCATCTTTATAGAAAAGTTGTGATTTTGATCTTCTGTGATCATATTCCAAGTCATAAAACGTAGAACTTATAAGGGGTCTTAAACATAAAAAACTAATTAGAATGTAGAACACTATTTTATAGCAAAGAATAATTAATAGTATAATAATAAATAAATAATAAAAATAAATAATAAGCTAATCCCAAAAAGCCAGTGTAAGATTTTTGTAAGTACACTTGGAGAAGCTTACTTAAATGGTTATATTTGTCTAATGGCATGTTATTAATATTGAAATTGAGGAGAAAGTACAGCCAATCTTTAAGTGGTTTAGGGAAGCAAAGCTTATATTAGGTATCTACTTAGATGGATTTATGAACATGCTTGAGAAAGATTCATAGGTTCTATATGGTTAAATGAATTATTGAAATTGACAATCCCTTTGAGTCTTCTGAGATTAGAATCTTCCTTAACAAGATGATTTCCAACTTCTAGGGCTATCACAATTATGAGTGAGATTTTAAACCCAAGAAAGAATATTTTATAGTCTGCCTGCATCAATTATAATTTTACTTTAGAAAAAACATTTGGCCTTTTTTTTAGCATAAATAGCTGATTTTTATAAGAGAAATTTCCTCCCAGAGCTTGTTTCTCACTACAGTACATATGTATATTATTATAACCAATGAATAGTATTTAAGATACTGAAAATAAGTAAGTAAATAAATATGACAACAAATGTGACAGAGAAATGACAATAAAGTAAATGACATATTTGTGATTGAAATAACTGAAAAATTGCATGATAAATATATTTGGGACTTCTAATTTTGTATAATGATTTTTCTATGTGTATAGCTATATTTATTTTACTTTCCAAGAAAACTAAAGTTGCAGATCTCCTAAAAAGCAGTAGAGATTCATTGTAGGAATGTGTAGGCTATAGAGATTACCATCAATAAACATAAAGTAAGAGACATAAAACATGTCATAAGGGAGATATAAGACCAAAGAGATATCAGTCAGTCCTGTAGAAAAAATGAGGGACAACCATTGAGTATCTCCTGTTCTCCCCGATTCCATAAACATCCAAATGTCAGAAATCTAGAAGGTGGTCTCTGGCACATTGGGTGGGTGCCCAGTGTAGGATTTATGAGAGAACATGAACAAGAATTGTACAGGATAAGAGGCTGTGGATGGGTTGAGATCTGCACTGCTAAAGGAGTCTTAAAAGGGTAAGTTGAGTCTTAAGGAAAGCCAAGAATTTTAAGAGTTAGAATATGAGAGACAGAGAGATGGCAGATAGAACATTGTTTTTAAAGCACAACAATAAAGCCAGATCATAAAGTGTATAGAAGGCAGTAGAGTAAAAGATTGGAAAGGTATAAGGGGGGCAAGTTGTGAAGAGTTTTAGATTCTAAAGGCCTTTATATTAGTAGGGAGTAATAGGTATCGATACCACTGGAGTTTTTTGAAGAGGGGTGACATAGGCAAATCTGCATATTAGAAAAATCACTTGGCAACTAAATAGATTATTTATTGGAGTCTAACTTGAAGCAGGGAGGCTAGTTAGAGGACTATAAGGGGTAGGAAGGTAGCTCAGTGGATAGAACACCGGACCCAGAGTAGGAAGGAGCTAAATTCAAATCTGGCTTCATATGCTTCTTAGGTGTGTGACCCTGGGCAAGTCACTTAATCCCAATTGCCCAGCCCTTATGGCTCCTCTGCCTTGGAGCCAATACTTAGTATTGATTACAAGACAGAAGGTAAGGGTTCTTAAAAAAAGGAAAAGATAGAAAATAAAAAGATAGGAAGGAAAATGTCATTGAGCAATATCACAAAGTTTGTGTGGTTCCTTAGAGCTTTAAAAGGACCCAACTGTTAGCATTACCCTTAGCAGAAAATTATATTATGGAAACTGGAGTCATATTTATGAACCTATTATAAAAAATGCTTGCTTTCTCTCTCCTTCCCTTCTTCCTTCTTTCTGTCCCTCCCTCACTCTCTCTAGACCCTCATGGCCCTCTCTCCTAATCTCTTATTTTATAATTACTAGTAAATATTCAGAAATTAATTTATTTGCTGGAGGTAACTGAGGTCAGATATGAATTCAGACCTCCCATCTTCAGATCTTGGCTCTCTATCAGATGAGCCATCTATCTTGCCCCACCCTTATCTTTTTCAATTACTAATTATATTTTCTTTGAAACTACCATTGGATGTGTAAGAGAGGAACTTACTGGTCCTGACCCAGTAGGGGGATATTCCATTTTCTCTCCTCCACTTATATTACATATGGAAGTATGTTTTGCATGAGAATACATGTATGGCCTCAATCAAATTGCTTATATCTCTGAGTAGAGAGAGGGAAGGAGATAGTTTGGATCTTATAATTTGGAAAACATAGGTTGAAAGTTATTATTACATATAATTGGAAAAATAAAATATCTTTGAATTAGAAAAAAAGAAACTACCATTGTGTATTGTTTTACATTTTGCATGAAGGCTCAGGTGTTGCATGTTAATTTTTAGTGCTTTTCCATATTCTCTTTTGATTATAGATGTCTTCATTTCTAGGTGCTTCATGCATTTATACAGCTTTCCAATTTCTCATCTGCCCATTATATTCTGAACATCTACTGTGATGTGAGTCCCATTATATATTTAATTCAGTGCCAGTTCATTAGGTTTTATTATTTCTTGTTTTATTTAAAGAAGTACAACAACAACAATGTTCATTTTTCAATGTTCATCCAAAAGCGTTGGCTTTTGGAGTGAGGAAGAACCGAGTTCAAATTTAACTTTAAAAGCTCAGTTTTTACTTTCTCTGTTTCTTCATTCCTGGGAACATAACTATTATCATTATATTCTCCTCAAACCCTACAAATAACATCTGGATCTTCCAACCCTAAAAATAGAAAGCAGGATCAGACACATGTTCAGGGGAGTGTGTGTGGGCTTCTTGTAAGATTGGCCACATAAAGCAAATGAAGGTCTCTACAGCAATTAAGGTCAACTTTTTTTAGCTTAAACTTGTACTAAGCACACACTCCACACAACAATGTGATAGATACTAACGGAAGTATGTTTAAATTAGATATTATATTCCTTACCTCATTGAACTTATGGTCTAGTAGGCTGTGACACATAAACATCAACAATACAAAAATAACTTATGATAAGTGTATTAAAGAGGTGAAAAATTACTGTTCTTTGTGAGGAACAAAAGTTACTTGCCAGCTTGAGAAATCAAGAAAATTTTTCCTGAAGTATATTTTAAAAGATGACCCAATTGGCTAACATGACAGCTATGGAAAGTAATGAATGCTGGAGGGGATGTGGCAAAGTGGGGACACATTCATTACTGGTGGAGTTGTGAATTGATCCAGCCATTCTGGAGAGCAATTTGGAACTATGCCCAAAGGGCGATAAAAGACTGTCTGCCCTTTGATCCAGCCATAGCACTGCTGGGTTTGTACCCCAAAGAGATAATAAGGAAAAAGACTTTAAAAGAATATTCATAGCTGCACTCTTTGTGGTGGCCAAAAATTGGAAAACGAGGGGATGCCCTTCAATTGGGGAATGGCTGAACAAATTGTGGTATATGTTGGTGATGGAATACTATTGTGCTAAAAGGAATAATAAAGTAGAGGAATTCCATGGAGACTGGAACAACCTCCAGGAAGTGATGCAGAGCGAAAGGAGCAGAACCAGGAAAACATTGTACACAGAGACTGATACACTGTGGTACAATCGAAAGTGATGGACTTCTCCATTAGTGGCAATGCAATGTCCCTGAACAATCTGCAGGGATCTAAAAAATACTATCCACAAGCAGAGGATAAACTGTGGGAGTAAAAACACCGATGAAAAGCAACTGCTTAACTACAGGGGTTGAGGGGATATGACTGAGGAGAGACTCTAAATGAACACTCTAATGCAAATACTAACAACAGGGAAATGGGTTTGAGTCAAGATAACCAGTGGAATTGTGCGTCGGCTATGGGAGAGAGAAAGGTGGTGGGAGGGGGGGCGGGGAGGAAAAGAAAATGATCTTTGTTTCCAGTGAATGTTTGGAAATGACCAAATAAAATAATGTTTAAAATTTAAAAAAAAATGACCCGTTACCTTGCATTTGGAATGATCTTCAGTAGAAGGGGCCCTAGTGCATATGTGGTGCTTATGAGATTTAGCTAATAAAAATTATTTTAAAATAAAATGAAAATGTCAGAGTATGATAATTAGGTTAAAAATAGCTAGGAATAGAAAGGGGAAGTTAGGCAAACTATAAAGACAAAAAACTATATTTAATCTTAATCTAAAGTTAAAAATGTTTCCCCCTTTCTTAAAAGGGAGAATTGCATGGTTTAATTAAAGACTTTAATATACTAGAAATTTATTACATTAACCCCAAAATCCTGCATATGTTGTTGATCTATAAGAGAAACTATATTATAATGAATTCATTCCTTTTGGTATCAGTAACTCAGCTCCCTTGAGAGGGATCCAAAATAGACGTATCTGATACATAGTTCTAATCTGTAACTTCTAATATTTGATTATAATTAAATTCTAGTATACAGTTTAATCTAACTCTCATTGTCACCAACTTTTTTTTTGGCAAGGGGTAGCTATGGAATTGAATCAACACTATTGGAATCCTAGTCTTCAAGACTCTTTGTAAGTTTTAAATTTATCATCAGCAAGGACAAGTGATAGATAGCTCCATATCTAATTCATATAACAGCTTTCTCTGAGGATACCTTAGAGTTACTCTAAAGAATTTAATTAGTTTTTATAAGACCTTTGCTAGATTATATCAATTATCATATCTACTTAATAGATGGTGGACACAGGCCCAAATAGGGTAACTGCCTTCTGAAGGGCATAGGTAGTAGTTTAGTTGCTGAAATGGAAATAGGACCTAGCTTTGCTATCCCCAGTTATGTATCATACACCCTCTTCTCTCTTTCAGTGTTTTGCATATAGAAAGTCTTGAATAAATTCTTTTTTGTTCATTTGTTCATTTCCTTCATTAATTCCTCAAATGAAGTGGTATTTGTAACAAAGGCTTTGTTACTATAAAGTGCTAGCACTGTAAACAGAATTTCGGATCAGCCCAAATCCTGCAAAATAAAGGAAGAATTCACCTTTCAGTTTGATTTAAAAAAAAAAAAAGAACCCTATACCTTGAGAAGCAAACAGGTTTTTAAAAAAATTCAGTTCCTTTCTGTTTAATTTTAGAGATTCTAGAAATTTGGATGTAATTCTTTAGAACTGCATATGGATACAGTTATTTTCCCCAAAACCAAGAAGTTTTTAGTAGAAAGAGTATTGGCTTTGGAGTCAAGAGACCCAGCTTCCAGCTCTGCTCTATTACTTAGGGATTATGTGACTTTAAACAACTTAACCCTCTCTGTATCCAAGTTCCTCATCTGATTTCTAATCATAAAGGACTATGTTAAAATGGTGGCATTATCTCAAACTTCCATTTGGTGTTTATGTTATACTGAACAACTCTATATTTTAAAAGGTTTTTCTTTTTTAAAAATAATTTTCCCTTTTTAAAGAATTTTTATTATGTTCTTTGCTAGGTGACACAATAGAGCTAGGCCTGCAGTCAGGAAAAACTGAGTTTAAATTTGGCCTCACTTTCATATTAGCTATGTGACCCTGAGGAAATCACTTAATATCTATTTGTCTCAAGTTCTTCACCTGTAAAACATAGATAATAATAGCACATACCTTGTAGAATTGCTGTGAGGATCAAATGAGATATTTGTAAAGTACTTAGTTCAGTCTCTGGCACAGTGAACTTTATATAAATGTTAGTTGTCATCATCTTTATCATTATTATTACCCAGTTTGCATTAAATGAGATATTGTTTATAAAGTGCTTTGCAAACCTTTAAAAAGCACTCTATAGGGGGCAGCTGGGTAGCTCAGTGGATTGAGAGCCAGGCCTAGAGACAGGAAATCCTAGGTTCAAGTCTGGCCTCAGACATGTCCCAGCTGTGTGACCCTGGGCAAGTCACTTAACCCCCATTGCCTAGCCCTTACCATTCTTTTGCCTTGGAGCCAATACACAGTATTTATTGACTCCAAGATGGAAGGCAAGGGTTTAAAATAATAATAAAATAAAAAGCACTCTATAAGTGTGAACTATCATTATTGACATTTTTAAGCCTGAAAAGTTCCATTCTTATATTTTTTCCTTTTCTCCTTCAGTATTCCATGTTGAGGAGGGAATTCTCTGGAGGAGGAACTTATATAGTTTTGTTTGGATTTCTATCAAAAGAAGATTACCTCTTTCTTTGACCCTGTGAGAAATTATGTAGTTGTATGAACCAACCTTCCCTTTCAAAATTCTCAGGCTTCTAATGTGCAGAAAGCCAACATGCAATCTTTTTGGAAGTAGCCCATTGTTGCTCCTCAAGAGAGGGATAAGATGATCTAATGGAACTTGAGGCTCTGAAGAGATGGCCTAGTCTGAATGGGGTGCTAGCTAGATCACTAGAATCAGAGAAAGTCCAACCTCTGCATTTTAGAGGAAGAAATTAAAATCCAGAAGACACCTGAAGTGATTTGCCTTACCAAGGTCATTAGTGGCCTAGTCAAGACTAAGGTCTCCACATTCTCATCTCAGGGTTCCATACTAACTGCCTCTAGAATTTCTTTGTTGACCCTCCCACTATTACTGGGGAGAGTAATTTCATATATCTCTGCTGAGAAATCAAGACAGAAGAAATAAATTCACAGAACTTTATACTTATAAAGAGACCACAGTGATCATGTGGTCAGACCCATACCTGCAAAATGGTTCCTGCTAAAACTTGACTGACAAGCAGCCAGCCAGCTTCAATTGCAGTTCTCTAATGAGGGGGAAACTTTTCCTTTCAGAGGCTTCCCATTCCTCTTTGGAAGAGCTTCTATTATTTGAAAGTTTCCTTATGTTAATCCTAAATTTGTCTCTTGGCAGTTTCCCTTCCATGTTCTAGTTATGTCAGTTCTTTGAGTTCTTTTTTCAGAATCTATACTATGGATAGCCTACAGAGATATAAATTAAGCTATTTGGAAAAGAAGTCTTGATTTGCTTAGACATGGTTATTGTTACTGTTTGTGTATAATGTAATTATCCAAGAGCATTTATTATCCATAAATACCATTATTTTAAGTTTCTTACCCAAGTAAGTAAAATAGATAGTGAGCTTTGCCCAACAGAGAAAATTAAAATACCCAACACTGAGACAAACTTCTTCATGTACCCTCAGTAAGTCACTTAACTCCAATTGCCTAACCCTTATTGTTCTTCTGCCTTGGACTGGTATTTATATCAATTTAAGACAGAAGGTATGGGTTTAAAACAATTTAAAATAAAAATTGTTTAGAAAATAAATTTGCTGGGCAAGAGTTTCATTTTTGTACATTTTAAAATTCTAACACCCAGGGACATGGATAGGCAGTTCTCAGATAAAGAAATCAAAACTATTAACAAGCACATGAAGAAGTGTTCTAAATCTCTTATAATCAGAGAGATGCAAATAAAAACAACTCTGAGGTATCACCTCACACCTAGCAGATTGGCTAACATAACAGCAAAGGAAAGTAATGAATGCTGGAGGGGATTTGGTAAAGTAGGGACATTAATTCATTGCTGGTGGAGCTGTGAATTGATCCAACCATTCTGGAGGGCAATTTGGAACTACGCCCAAAGGGCGACAAAAGAATATCTACCCTTTGATCCAGCCATAGCACTGCTGGGTCTGTACCCCAAAGAGATAATGGACAAAAAGACTTGTACAAAAATATTCATAGCTGCGCTCTTTGTGGTGGCCAAAAACTGGAAAACGAGGGGATGCCCATCAATTGGGGAATGGCTGAACAAACTGTGGTATGTGTTGGTGATGGAATACTATTGTGCTAAAAGGAATAATAAAGTGGAGAAGTTCCATGGAGACTGGAACAACCTCCAGGAAGTGATGCAGAGCGAGAGGAGCAGAACCAGGAGAACATTGTACATAGAGACTAATACACTGTGGTATAATCGAATGTAATGGACTTCTCCAGTAGTGGCGGTGTAATGTCCCTGAACAATCTGCAGGGATCTAGGAGAAAAAAACACTATTCATAAGCAAAGGATAAACTATGGGAGTGGAAACACCGAGGAAAAGCAACTGCCTGAATACAGCGGTTGAGGGGACATGACAGAGGAGAGACTCTAAATGAACACTCTAATGCAAATATTAACAACATGGCAATGGGTTCAAATCAAGAAAACATGTAATGCCCAGTGGAGTTACGCGTCGGCTATGGGGGGTGGGGGGGAGGAAAAGAAAATGATCTATGTCTTTAATGAATAATGCTTGGAAATGATCAAATAAAATATAATAAAAAAAATTCTAACACCCACAAAAATAAAGTTTTGAACTAGTAAGTATTTTTCTCAAATGCTAGCTCCATCTAATAGCTTATATTGGCAATTAGCTACTTCAACCCAACAAGAGATTTAGGAACTATGGGAATCTTTTCCATTCAGGTTGTACTATGTAAGCAGCTACTTATCACATCTCTTCTCTGGGGTATCCTTTGATGAGAGCACTTTCTTATTCTTTTAAACATTAAGTATGGATGTAAGCACATATGCATATGCACTCAGAAATAATGCAGCTAATTGTTACGTTTTCAACTGGCAAACCGAACTTAAGAGTACAATATATTCTTGCTTTGACTTTTTAATAATATTATAGTTTGAGGAACAGAATGAGAGAGATATCTTGTTTTTAAGGAAAACTCTGCTCAATCTTACTGGGAAGGCCTGCTCTATCCACTTAAGTTTATTTAATTCCATTTGCTGACTTAAACCTTCCTCTTTCTTCAAACATATAGCAGGTCTGAACATATTTCTTCTTTGTAGTACATTGACTCTTGTAAAATAATGCTGTGATTATAAGGTTTCCTAAATACAATTTTTAAAATGTTAGTAATAACCACATTGCTCCTACCTGCTCTACTTGGGTAATCACCTCTATTGCACAACTTATCATCATACCTGATATTGGTCATAGTGAAACATGTTTTCATCACTTGAAATCCAAGTTTTATTTGCTAGGTTGCTAATGCCATTTATGTCAGCAACATAAATTAGGATATTTTGCAAGTGGTAAATAGAGACTTCTTTTCAAGCCCATGTGTTTGCAGTGAGATCAAAACAATGTAACATTTCATTTGTTTTCCTAAATTTTTGTGGGAAAAAAAACCCAACTCTATGCTATTTTCTTCAGTCTTGATATTTTATGCTTCATTTTGAAATTTTCTTAGTGAGAAATAAACTTTGATAAGTAAATATCCATTTAACTAATGTTAGAATGATAAAATGATAAATTCAGAAAGAACCTTAAAGATTATCTAGTCTGGTTTTCTCATTTTGGAAATGAAAAAGTTGAAGTCCAGTAAATTTTAATGACTGACTTCCTGTCACATGGTTAATTATTGGTAGGGTCAGGATTTGAGCACAAGTTTTCTGGTTTTCAGTCCAATATACTTTCTATTGTCATATTCCTTCTTTGCACATATTTGACTTGAATTGCCTTTGGTACATATCTGAAAAGATTGGTATACACCTTTGATGAAGACAATTATTTTTTGTGTCTTTGTTGGATATAATTAGTAATAGTCTGAAATTGCAGTGACTGGCAAAAGTTGTGTTTAAGATTTTGTAAAGTACCCATTACTTGAATTTTTTTCAAGGTCTAACCCACTTATAGCTATAAAAAGCAAGTTCTTTTGCATTGCAGTTATAGTGAATCTTGTGGGTTTGTGGGTTTTTTTTTTTTCTGACAGCAACATACAACAACAAACATTGATTGCATCAAAATTCCCAAGTGTATGTATAAAAACCAGTGGTCCTGGCCTGAATTTCATTAGCAATTGCAGCAAACATTTCATCATAATTTCAGAAGCAATACAGAAAAAAAAAGAGAGTCCATGAAGTTAATAATGTCCAAGACTAAACATTGATTTATAAAATTATGAGTATTGTAAAAACTAGGCAGTGATGCATCAGCATTTAGGCTGACAGTTCTTGCCAGGTGATCATGTTATCAGTGTTAGAAGAATAAAGCAAGTTGAAATTCTCACACATGGAAATACCATAATGAAAGGAATAGGACATTCCTCCAAAGAGTATAGTGGAAGGTATGGGGAGCTTTTGAATGGGCTGCTTGAAGGGGATGACAATAAAGGAGTGATCAGGAGAAGTGGATTTGAAAAATGGCATCCAGGGTTCAGGATCAGAGAGAAGGATAGAATGAGAGTATGTTGATAATCATTAAAAAATTATTTCAGGTATGTTACCATTGTCAATAGGGGTTCACTCTGGGGATACTGTTGTCTAGAGCATCGGGCAGCTGAGTTTACTTGAACAGGGTAGGGGGTTGGGAGAAGGGAGGACCAGCTGAGGAGATCTATACAGATCTAGACCATCCAGAGTGCCTGGAACACTATGAAAGAAATCACTTCTCTGGGAGTCCAGGAAGAATTCATGCCAACTTTCAGCTAATATATTATTTAAGAACAAAAAAAAAAGGTTTTTCCACCTGTGAAACATCCTCTTAATTCTTTTTGAACCTAGTTTATTTATTTTTAATTCTCTATTAAGAATTCTTATACCCCTGCAGAAGCCACTGCAGCAATCTAATGTAGCTAACAAAATTTTTTCCTGATAATTAGTTAAAGTTTTTCCTACTCTTAATTTCATTCCACGTCTCCTAATTATATCCCTATAATTAGCCTGCTAATTACATCCCCTGTAATTTCTCTGCCTTCTTGATGTTTACCCTTCATTTATTTTTAGACCACCTCCTTATTCTCTTTAAAAACCTATACCTCTTCCTTCATTGCAGTATTTGAAGTGATAATAATGGAATTTCTCATACAGAGCTGCAAAGTAAGGGCTTACATAATTACTTAAGCCAGTTTTACCAAGCTAATTCTTTCATTAACCTATCTATTTTTCTTTCTCATTTGACTTTCAAGAGCTTTTGCTATTAACATGAAAAACACAGAAATACGTGAGAAATTGTAGTGGGCACAGTGGAGCAGCATTCCTTTTCTAAAGCTATTGATAGCTTCTTGGCTATTATTGATGACATTTCATCATTACTGAAACTAGCTTCTGTATCCACAACAGAAAATTTTGCCTATATCACATTCACTGCATTACCAGACACAGCTGGCCCAGTGGTAGTTTGGTTTAGGGTGGAAAAGGCTTGACCTGAAATTGCAACTTCATTACTACCTCATAGATCATGAGTAAATCTTTGACTCTCAGTTTATTCCCAACATAAAATATGAAAAGTTTTAATTTTTTTAGAAATAGAATCAAGGTTTTTTGTTGTTATTATTGCTGGGTCCATTATTTTTTTCTCAAAAGATTTCTTCTTTATGGTTCATGTGCCCTAAATCTTCCTGTCTAGAGTGAAGGTTGGTGTTATAACCATAAGGCAAACATTTTAAGTCTCCATAATCATATATTGTTTCTAGGAACCCTTTAAGACAGACGTCCTGAAACTATTTCTTTGTTTAAAAAACTCTCCAGCAAACAACTGCACAGTGTTACTTACTATGAATCATGGTCTAGGCCAGTGATGGCAAACCTTTTAGAGGTGGAGTGCCGGGCCCTGCCCCCATCTGACCCTTGAGACTGAGTGCTGTGCCCACCCACCCCCAGAGACCAGGTCCTGTGCCCTGCCCCCCTGCTTGTAGTAAGCAACCCCCTAACCCACCAGTGGGAGTGACCTCCTGGTTAGGCTGAATCTGGTATAGCCCATCTGCTAAAATGGTTTTATCAGAATGTGACTATTGCATGTGCTACTGCTTCTTGGAGCCACAGGTGAGAATTGGGTAAAAGATTTGAAACCAAAAATAGATGAGTAGCCCTTAAAGGGCTTAGCAAGCCTCACACCAGAGGTGTTAGTCTTCTCTTAACACTCCATACACCCAATATACCTCTTGAGTATACACTTAGAAAAGGAAAGTTTGGCTATTCTAAATATCTTTAGATATGGGTAATGAAAGGGGTATCCCACAGGAAGTGTGTTGTCAGGCATTGTTCATATTAAGAGAAAAATTTCTTAAGATGTGATTTCTTAATGTTTTCAGAATGATCACAGTGGCTCTGGCCTAGTGCATTATGTGGATTTAATATAAATTGTATTTCTTACTCCTTTTTGAAAAACTGTTTTGGTTGGTATCAGCTCCACCTTTTGCCTGGCTGAGCCTGGGTACTATTAGAGAATGCCAGAGATCTTGTGGCTCCTTGACTGGTCGCTAGACTCTTGGCATCTGGGAGCCTGGGCTCTGACTCAGTCTGTGGTCAAATCTGTCCAACCAGAGAGATCCAGGAGGAGAGACCTCCCCAGGGGTTTTAAGAGAGAGTTTGGAGGAAGCATTGTTTTCTTTTGGCCTGGAGACTCTTGCTGGCTCAGCAACTTTTTGCAAGTGAAGGCAAAACTCAGAGTAGTTAGGTACAGCCAGATGATTGTGATTCCCTCTTTACAACTTTTATTATTAAATAATTACAAATTAATATATAGTCTCCAGAGAATTTTAATTGACCAGAGGCAGAGTTCTAAATTTTTACTGTTAAGTTATGGGTCTTCTTTGCATATAAGGAAAATTCTTAAAGGAAAAAAGGATTGGGAGAGGGGGGAATTTCCTTGAAGACTGGTGCTTTGTTCTGTGTAAACTTTAATCTTTAGTCTCTTTAGTCCCATTGTACTGCAAGAGCTCTTCCTTCATTCTATGACCCCTTAAGGTTTTTTTCCCCTTACCCCTTCCAAGTTAGGCATGATTTTTTTCCTATATGTTGTATATTGTCTGTACTTCAGAGAATATACAGAAAAATGAAAACAGATGTCAAGGAAACATTAGCAAATATGATAATCCAGGTGTTCTTGGGGGTTCCAGGAGCCTTGACCACTGACTGGCCTTAATTACTTATTAAGATTTGGAGCTTAACTTTTGAATGGCTACTTCGGAAGTATTGTTTGACATGATGGTCATACCTCACCAAATATGGCGTTGAGGTACTGATTTTTCTATTGCTTGAAATCTGAATGCATTTTTGAAGCTGTCTCCCTGTACACAGTTAACCACTGTCTTGGATATTTTTAAATGGTATAGTTCATTGTAGCCAATTGCATTGGTTATGAAAAAATTAAGGCAGATTAACTTAATAATAGCAATTCTATGGCATTTCAGAAATAACAATGCCAAATAATTATAGCATAGTAATGAATTTAATTAAGTTTTTTGGACTGTGGGAAGAGATGTGGTCTAATAATTACAACACACCATTGATCAGAATTTAGAAATGTCATTCCCAACTATGCTACACTAGAACTTACTTAATGACCATGAGTATTTCCTCTTTTATCTCTGTTTAACCTAATAGAAATATTAGTTGTTCACTACCTTTCTGAATCATTTGGTGATTAAAAGCTGTAACTTAATTTTGAGAAATTTTGTAAGACAGAATAGCCATAAATGCTTTTTTAAAAGTAAATTTTTAAAATGTCTTACAATAATGGAAGAAACACTGGACAGTACATCACCTGGGTACAATTTCTATCTCTGCAGTTGACTCATTGTGTTGCCTTAGGCAAGTAACTTTACCTTTCTTTGCCTTGGCTTTTTTCCTCATCTATCACAAAAACGAAGAATTTCAGAATTGTAAAGGACCTCATAGTTCATCTTTCCCTGCCATTCCCCTCTCCTAAGAAATCCATACTATGCCAAGTATCTGGTCTTTAATTGAAGAATTTCAGAGAGGAAATGTGCTACTCCTGAAGCAGCTCATATTTAGAATAGCTCACACTAAATTATTCCTTTACACCTAAATTCACCTTTTTACAATTTCTACCCCTTATTCCTATTTCTGCTTTCTGAAATCAGAATGAATAAATCTAATCCTTCTTCTATATATAGCCTAAGTACTTGAAGACAGATGTCAAGAGGAGAAATCTTGAGTCTTCTCTTCTCTAGACTAAGCATCTCCACTTCCTCCAATTAATCTGTACTAATCCTCTTTTGGCATAACTTTGTGGCCCTTCCCTGTTCTGGTTGCCTTTCTCTGGACTCTCCCTAGCTTATCAATGTTCTTACTAAAATGCAGTGCCTGGAACTTAAGAAAATACTCTGGATATGTTCTGATCAGGAAAAAAAAGTATCAGTGCAATATCATCTCCTTATCTCTGGAAGATATACATAAAATTACTTTAGGTTTTTGGGTGTCATTTAATATTTGCTGACTCATTGAGTTTGCAGTCCTTTAAGATTTGGGATCTTTTTTATATAAATGTTCTTTAAGCATGACTTTGCCATCTTATAGTTGTGAAGTAGGCTTCCTGAACCCAAGTAATTTTATATTCATCAAAGTATTCTCTCCAGCAAGACCTTTTAAAGATCTTGACTCTATCATCCCCTTTATTAGCAATTCCTCCTGGTTTTGTATCTTCTGACAACTTGATTGGGTTGAATCAAATGATTACAAAACTAGTCAATCTCTCAATTCTTTCTGATCCTGTGATTCTGTTAGAAGTATTTCTTGTCATTTTTATCTATACATATAAGCAGAAAATTGCACAGCTAGAGAAAGTGATTGTAATGGTCCTAAAGAACAAGCACTGACTGGAGAATCAAATGAATCAGATGGTTAACATATTCCATATTAATTGGTGATGTTCCTTATTTCCTAAATATTTGGTAAGAAGAAAAGATTGGGATGGGCATGGATGCTCAAACTGAAAAAAATTAGGAAATCAAATCCAGAAATCAAAAACTTTAAAAAGGAACTTAAAATATATTATTGCTCTGTCTTAAAACTGCTGATGTTTTAATATGTATGAGAATGGACTTATGCTATCTCTTGTTCATACATGTATATAGAGAATGCACTAATCTCAACAGAAATATAATACATAGGATCACAGTTTTAGAGCTGGGAGTGAATTTAAAAGTCATTCAATCCAATACCTACTATTTAACTATGAGGTAGCTGAAGCTCAATGGGGAGGAAGGGATGGGTCCAAGGTCACAAGGGCGGAGATTTGAATACAAGTAATTTGATTCTCCAGTCAGTGCTTGTTCTTTAGGACCATCACAATCACTTTCTCTAGCTGTGTTCACAAAGTAAAGACAGTTATTTGAATTTACTACAAAAAGATCTCAGTTGACACAGTGACTATAGCTTTTCAAATATTATTTAAAACATATTTACATAAATGACTATTATGACATTATTTAAATATATAGAGGAAAAACAATTTGAAATTTCACAGTATAGCTACTATAAGCCTTGGGAAAATTTTTGTCAACTGAGATCTTTTTGTAGTAAATTCAAATAACTGTCTTTACTTTGTGAACACTGCAATTATATGGCACAAATTAAGATAGGTAACTGAAGGTTAATGGGTCCTTTTTAAAGCAAGAATTGGCAAACTTTGACCTGATAGTGAAATTTAGCATACCTCCTGTTTTTATATAGTCTGTGAACAATCCTTAGCCTGAGAGGTATACAAAAACAGGCAACAGGATGGATTTGACTCTTGAACCATGGTTTTCTGACCTCTGCTTTAAAAGTAACATTTATGTCTCACTCCCTTTTGATGGAAATCTTTCTAATATGTGTTCACATACAGAGAAACACATGTATACTCAAGCCTGTATAAGCTAAACACAAAATTTTGTCTTTCTTTGTCATTATAATCAATTGATGAACTTTGCCTTAGATCATAAGATCATAGGACTAGAGCTGTAAGAGATTTCAGGTATCATTTATGTAGATCATTTGGGACACATAAGGCTTATTCTTTATTCATCTAGGATAATACTATATGTACCCTAAAATTATATTTCTTCAACATAGCCTTTAAAGAATTCTATAATTTCAGAATTGTATAGGACCTCAGAAGTCTTCTAGTCTGACTCAATCAATCATTACATTGAATACATCAAACAAAATGTATTTTTTTCTCGTGTTCAACTCTTTGTGATCCCATTTAAAGTTTTCTTGGCAAAGTTAGTGGAAGGGTTTGCCATTTCCTTCTCTATCTCATTTTATAGATGAGGAAACTGAAGCAAGGTTAAATGACTTGCCCAGGATTACATAGCTAATAACTGTCTGAGACTGAACTCAGATCTTCTTGACTGCAGGCTCAGTGCTCTACTGCACCACCTAGTTCTTCTACACATATTTTTAAAGTGCCCACTATGTGCCAGGTACTTTGTTATATACAAATACAAAATGATATGAGTACAAAGAATGAAACAATCCCTATTCAAAAGTTTACATTCTTATAGGGGAGATAAGAAGTATATCTAAAATTTTGTACAGCATAAATATAAAAAATAGGTACAAATATATGCAGAGTAGTTATTTAACTATAAGCTGGTTTGTAAGAGAGAGCACCAGGAATTGGAAGCATTGAGACAGGTTGCTTACAGAAGATGGTGCCTGAGTAAATCATAAAATAAGAGAGAGGCCCCTGGAAAGGAAAGGTATACATTCTAAGCCTATGGGATGGGTTGGTGCAGAGTCCCAGAAAGGGGAGATGCATGTAAGTGTCAGGTACAAGGAACAGAAAAGGTCCATTTAGTTGCATGGCAAGTGAAGTTACATGGAGTGAGGCAAGAAAGATAAAGGTTGTGACAGATGTTAAAAAGCTAAACCAAAAGCTTATGTTTTATCCCAAAGACAATAGGAAGCCACTAGAATTAACTGAACAGAGGAGTCACAGTCTTTGGCAACTCCTTTGGCAACAACATTTAAGATGTACTGGAATGATGGAGACACTTGAGCCAGGGAGACCAATTAGGAATCTGTTGCAAAAATCTAGGCAAGAGGTGATGGGAGTAGAGAGAAGGGTTTGGGTGCAGAAGGTATTGTGGAAAAAAAAAAAAAGCTTTTATGTTACTTATATACCTTAAATGAAATTTTCCTTATGGTTATTCAATATCCTTTGGCTTTGTGTTCCTATTTCAAAATAAGTTGCCACTTCAACCTTTTAGCTAACTTCAATCTAATCAAAATCATATAATTTTATAGGGAAATATTACTATAATGTTACTCTTCATATACTACTTCTAAATAATATTAAAGTTGCATTTTTTAGCAAATCTGGGTATAAATGAGACTATTGAGGCTGCCAAATTTTTATTTTCCCCAAAAATTTTGTTGCAACATATTTTTGAAAAAAATGTAATTGGGGAAAAACATGTCACTGAGAAATAGGCCATGTATTTCCTATTTCCAGCTTTTCTTGATTACCTAATGAATGTTATGTAGTCTTTTCTGTTAAAGAAATAGCAAAAAAATATATATATTGACTTTAGAGAGTGAATTTATTGGCTTGAAGTGAATATTAAATTACTGTACTTTTAAGATTCAAATTTTAGTCCCCTTTCTGTAGGTAGTTCACAATTTATTCTTTCAGTTATTATTTAGCTGTGTATAATGTCTTCTTGATTCTACTCATTTCATTGTTCATTATTCCACATAATTCTTTCTAAGTGTTTTTAAAATTAGTCTGTTCATCACTTCTTATGGCGCAGTGATTTTCCATCACAATCATATATCACAATTTGTTTAACTATTCCCCAGTTGATGGGTATCCCCTCAGTTTCCAATTCTTTGCCACCAAAAGAAAGCTTTTCCTTTTTCCCTGGTCCCTTTGGGAAAACAGACTCGGCAACAATATTGCTGGGCCTAAAGAGATACACAGTTTTATAGCTCTGGGTATAATTCCAAATTGTTCTCCAAAATGTTTAGATCAGTTTGCACCTCTACCAGCAGTGTAGTAATGTCTCTATTTTTCTACATTAAGGTATAGATTTTTAAAAATTATTTTACATGCTGCCCGATCTCAGAGTGACTTCTCCGACTGGTAAAATAAGATACCCATATTGGCCAGACAACATCAGGAACATTATGCTCTGGAAGCTATTCATGGGTTAAAATGGAGGGGATGGGAAGGAGAGTATAAAGGTGATGTATATATGGAAATAGGGACACAAAAACTATATCTTTGGATGATTTTAATGTGGAAGAAGGATTCAATGTGTTCTATGTAGCTCCAGAGTTAGGGCATATCTAGGATTTATGTGGAAAGTATAAGATGGAAGATTTCAGTTCATATAAAGTAGACCTTTATAATAATCAGACCTTTCTGGAAATGAAATTAATTACCTTGTGGTTATGAGTCACAGGAGATGTTTTAGTAGTGGCTGGATTTTGGGAAGTAACTTCACTTTGTGAGAACCCAGTTTTTTTCCTTTTTAAAATAAAAGAATTAGAATAGATGACCTTTGCTAGTTTTTTTTACAATTCTGGTTATGATAGTGTCTGTGTAAAAACATTTAAATATGTGTGATTCTGTACCACATAGCACAACAAGTATGTATTATGGGATGTTAGAGGAAGGAAATATCACTGGGGAATAGAAGAAAGCTGAATGAAGAAATCATCTAGTATATGGAAAAACTGTAATAATAGAATTGAGCATTGAAAGAAGGTACAAGATAGTAAACTATTATAACTACTCTGAGGAGCTACTAGGTGGCACAATGGATAGAGTAGAAAACCTGGAGACAAGAAGGCCCTAGTTCAAATTTGAGCCTCAGACACTTTTTAGCTGTGTGACCATGGGCAATTTACTTGCCCCTATTTCCCTCTGTTTCCTTAGCTATAAAATGAGCAGGAAAAGGTAAGGGCAAACCACTCCAGTATTTTTGCCAAGAAAATTCCAATTGGGATCACAAAAAATCAGATACAACTGAAACAACTCAAAACAACTACAACAAATTCTAACTACAATCATTAAAAAGTTATTTTTACTTTTTTCCTTTCTTCCTGTCTTCTTTGGGTGCAGTTTGGCCAACAAGAAAGGCCCAAGCAAGTGGTCATGGGGGCCAAATGATCTGTTTTCCTATATTCATTACTGACAGTAGGAGACTGGTCAGAAAGAGATTTACATGGAACCCCTATGCTAGCACTGGTCATAAGACCTGGAGATAATTAACAACTCCTTTCCCCATGCCTAGTCCTGGTCAAAATTCTAGGTGGGAAAGGAATTTCTGGGATCCCAAGTTTTGATTCCCTGGTCAGAGTTATAGGGCAGACAAGAACAGCTAGTGCTTTTTGGCTGCAAGGAAACTGGGACCCTTTTAGGTAAGGCCCAGAATAGTATGACCACACCTCTTCCCAGATCACACCAACTTGGAAGCACTGAAAACCTACCCAGGAACTACATGAACATACCCACAAAGCACCTTTCATGCAAACAAGGACAACTGGAGAAATAATAATAAATCACAGGCAGGCCAAGCCAATACAACAAAAATCACCATTCTACCCAAATTAATCCACTGATTTAGTGCCATGACAAACTACCAAACAATTGATCTGTACACAGCTAGGCCAAAATAGGTATCTATGCAGACACAAAAGGCAACATGTTAAACCACCTAGGGGAACATGGAAAAACCTACCTACTATGAAGGTAGAATGAGAGAAGATGGTACTGGCCTGTATTGCCTAGTTGTAAACTCCTTTGTGAACACTATGGTCCTTTGCATTACTAGGTTTAAATACAAATGTGAGAACTCACCAAAAGCAGAGCCTAGAAGCACTGTCACACCACAGGAGTTGACATCTTTCTCAGGAGTTGACATTTTTCTCTAAGAATCACTGGGGGAGAGGGGGAGTTGTGAAGTATGAATCAAACTTTCTTTGTCTATCAATCAGCAGCTTTTAATTTAATTAACCAAAAACTGAAAACACCCCTACTTAACACTGTTAGCCATCCAGTAAGAGAATTCACAAGTCACTTACTTAGAGAGTTCCACCCTTTTAACTCAATCAGTCAGGAACTTGTGAATCCTTTTGATAAGAGTTCACACCCTCAGAAGATAGGAAATGACATGGAAAGGGGACTATAAAAAGGGAGACCAGGAGAAGATTCTTGCATTTTCTTCCTTGGCTCTTTCAACAAAGAGACTCTCCTGTGTAAGGGTGATTCTGTGCTGGAGGCTTTCTGAGTGGATGACTGGAATTGAAGGAAAAGGCTTACACTGGTGAGAACCATATCAAAGAGGTTATTGGACTTCCACGTGGAGATTGGGACCTGAGGGAGCTTTTGTTGGAGTTGAGCTGAATTTCACCTTTCTCAGGAGTTGAAAGGGGAAGGCCTAAACAAGGGAAGCCCTGTAAAATATCCCAGCAATTGAACCCTGTGATTTCTTGCTGCCAGAGCTTAGAGGAAAGAGAGAAGTGCTCTTCCTAAGTGGAATATCCTTGGAGAGGAAAACAAGGCCTAGGAGAGAGAACATGGATGCCAAACAGTTGTTTGAAAGCCTCAAAGTGGATCTCACCTGCCCCATCTGCTTGCGCTATTTCACTGACCCAGTGGTTATCAAATGTGCCCATAACTTCTGCAGAGAATGCCTTCTCCAGTATCTGGAGGAAGCCAACACACCAGCAACCTGCCCAGTATGCAGGACGGTCCTCAAATCTGGAGCCTTTTTGTGCAACAAGAGGCTGCAGAATCTGGCTATCACTGTCAAAATGCTTCAATCTCATTTCCAGCAGAGCATCAGGGGCCTGACCACTTGCGACAAACATGGCAAAGAAGAGAACCTGTTCTGTGAGGATGACCACAAACCCCTGTGTGGGTCTTGCTTTTTATCTACAGAACACAAGGAGCACAAAATGCTGCCCTTGGAGAAGGCTGCTGGCCAGTGCATGGCAGAGCTCCAGGAATCATGGAATGTTTTAAGGGACAGGAAGGAGAAATTTCAAAAGGAGTTGGAATGTGAGAAAAGGAGAGAGTTTTCCTGTAAGGTAGAGGGACATATTTTGAGAGGGTCAGTTACATCTGAATTTGAGAAAATGCACCAGTTCTACTTAGAGGAAGAACGACTTCATCTCCAAAGACTGGACCAGGAAGCAAGAGACAGTTCAGCAATGTTTCAGGAGAACAAAGCCAGGCTCTGCCATCAGATCCACAGTCTTCAAATGAAGATCTTCAAGGCAGAGAATAATTTTAAGGCCAAGGAAATGCTTAAGTCCCCCGGCATGTGGAAAACTTTAAGTAGAAAAAAGGATGAGATTCAAATCGAATTGGAGTGTATGAGAAAGAGAGAAGCACAAGAGAAGGTGGAGGGCCAGGCCATGAAAGAGTTGGTTTTGTGTGACTATGAACAAAGGCACCAGTTCTTGTTGAAGGAAGAACAGCTGCATCTGCAGAGTCTGGACCAGGAAGCAAGAGACAACTTGGCAATGTTTGAGGAGAGCAAGGCTAGACTGTCCCAGCTCATCCATAATCTGCAAATGGTGATGTCAGAAATAGAGGGCAACTTTGAGAAGCCTTTTATCGAAATGCTCCAGGATGGGAGGAGGACATTGGGAAGGAAGGAGGAGCTACTCCTTCAGGAACCAGTGGTTGCTTTGCCAAGATGGACCAAATTCTCCATCCCTGGCATGGCAGAAATGCTGAAGACTTTCCAGAGGGATTTAACTCTGGACCCTGAAACCGCCTCTTCCCGGCTCATGGTGTCCAGTGATCTGAAGAGAGTCAGATATGTTTGTGCCCCACAGGACTTGCCTGCTGACAACCCACAACTCTCTGACTTCCCTGTTGCTGTCTTGGCTATGCAGAGTTTCATCTCTGGAAAACATTACTGGGAAGTAGAAGTGGGAGATGCCATTCACTGGCAAGTGGGCATCTGTCAAGTAACTGACAGTAAGCAGAGGCAGATCTTGGTTTGGGCCGAGTATACCTCGATCGGCTTCCGATTTGGAAATGACTTGGACTACTGGAATTCCTATGATGATATTCATGTCCGCCCACCTATACACAAATTTGGCATTTTCTTGGATTATGAGAGGGGACACATAGCACTTTACAATGCTGTAGACAAAACCCTACTCTACAGTCCTCGCAGAGTTGCTTTTCATGGGCCTCTCCACCCTTCTTTCTCTTTGTACCCTCCAAATGAACAAATCACCCATGGATCTCTCATTATCTGCCCCAGGAGTAAGCAGGGGAGGGATATTGATCAAAATTAGTCTTTGAGATTTGCCATCTCAAACAATTCATAACAATTCCCAACATGATTTTTCATTCATTCATTCATTCATTCATTCATTAGAACAATATGATTTCATTTCCAACTAATTTTGTAATCTCTCTGCTGTTCTTTGCTGAATGTAATTTTTACTGCATTATGGTCTGAAAAGGATGCATTTCATGTTTCAGCTTTTCTGCCCTTGACTGTGAGGTTTTTCATATGATCAATTTTTGTGAAGGTGCACGTGCTGCTGAGAAAAAGCAATATTCCCTTCAATGCCCATTCAGTTTTCTCCAGAGGTTTTCTAAAATTCTATTCCTTAACTTCTTTCTATCTTTTTCTTTGGGTTTACCTTGTTCTGAGAGGGGAAGGCTAAGTTCCCAACCAGTATATTTTTAATGTCTTATTTCCTCCTATGGCTCATGTAACTTCTCCTTTAGGAATCTGGATGATTTGTCATTTAGTGCACTTAATGTCTAGTACTGATATTGCTTCATTGTCTATGCTACCTTTTTTCAAGAAGTAATTAGATTTTTCATTCATAAGAGCTCATGCCAAACAGGTTACTTATAACCTGTTATATTATAATAACAATAAAGTTATTCATAACTTTCAACAATGAGAATAAAGTCTTATTTATAACTGGTTAAAAAGGAGGTGCAGGATTGGGGCAGGTAGATGGTACTGTGGATAGAGAATGGGGCCTAAAGTCAGGAACATGAGTCTCCCTGAGTTCAAAGTTAGCTTCTGGATGACCCTGGCCAAGTCATTTAACCCTGTTTGTCTCAGTTTCCTCATCTGTAAAATGAGCAGGAGGAGGAGAAAATAGTATATCCCTCCAGTACCTTTGCCAGGAAAACCCCAAATGAGGTCAGGAAGAGTTGGACACAGCTGAAATCTCTCAAAAACATCAACAAACTATTTCATTAAATATGATTCCCCAAAATAAATACCCTATTCCAGATGTGATCTTTTTTCTTATTCTGATCCTAATCACTATGGTTCTCTCAATACAACCTCAAATTGCATAACTTTGGAGAGCACAAAATAGTTTACCTTCCGACCCATGAGTAAGGGAAGAATTTATGGCCTAACAAGACATATAGAACATTACACTATATAAAATAGATAAATGACCTTATTAAATTATAAAGGTTTTACACAAACAAAAACTAATGCAATCAATAATATAAGGGAATGGGGCAGCTAGATGACTTAGTGGATTGAAAGCCAAGCTTAGAGAAGGGAGGTCAATTTTTTTTTATCCCCATAACCTCTCTGAGTCTCAACTTCCTCATCAGTAAATTAAGGATAAAAATATTGACACTATATACGTCACAGGAATTCTGCAAAAATCAAATGAGATAATGTATTAAAGTGCTTTATCCTCATAATGAGCTATATAAATATAAGCTATTATTATTCATTAAAATTTACCCTCTTGATTTGAAGATATTGATTTGTTAAACTGCATAATTCCCCCCCCCAAGGAAAAACATATGCATTTTGAAAATAATAGGTTATTTAGCATTTTGCTCAATAAAAATCTAAAATATTTCAAATTCCAAATCAATGAGATTTTGTAAACAACAGAACAAAATGATTAACAGATAGTTTATACTGAAATAATTAATATGCTACTTATCAATATTATCTGACTTAACTATTAGGTTCAGGTAAGATGTTTAGGGCCAGTAAGCAGAGCCAGACCCTGAGCTAATAAACACAAACAAAATATATAAACACTGGACAGGTGGAGTTAATATATTAAAGGAAAGTGGAAAGAGGGATTTGGGGTTTTCTAATCTAATTTACTTCATCTATCCCCACCAGATCTAATAATCCCTGCAAAGGTATTTCTTCTTAGAAATTCCCTACTCTATTTCTCTCCAACCCAAATCTACAAACCCTATCTTAACTAAGACTCGCCTATTCCCCCCTTTTATAGATTTAAGGAAAAGGGTCTGTGTAAGGATTTGCTAAGGCCAGGGAAGGTCTTGGATCCAATAGGATCCAGACTTGATCTGATCTCATGGTGTTGTAGCTGGAATAGGTCCACCAGAGGTAGTCTGGATATCAAATAGCAAACCAGGAACTTGGGAAACCAGGACAAGCATAGACTCCAAGAAAAATTACAGCTGGTACCTCCAGAGAGTTTTTCCAGAGACCCAAATGCCTTTCTCTCTCAGCTTAAACCCCTTCCAAAGTTCTAGAATCTTCCTGCTGATCTCATGCCACTTCCCTGCAAACTCACTACTTTCCTTACAACAATACTCAAGATAAGTTGGTTGATTGCCCTTTGTACTTGAAGAGAACCAAGATGATAACACTATATTGAGGTCAGTGTTGTGGTCAATCAGTGGGTGATGTATTTTGGCAGGAGTATAAATTGGATTTAATTGAGGTAGAGTTACATAAAGTTGTCAGCCTCACTCTCTTTTCCAGAATCATCAAAGTCTAGTGGCAAGACAAAAATCAGAACAACTAGTGATGGTCTGGGATACAGTAGGTGACCCTGGCATCTATGATGTCTTATCAGGCTCTAGGTGCTTTATAGCACCTGCTGCTTTTGTGGCTGTTGGAACAAATTTTCATCTGCTCATTCCACTGGAGGAAGTCTTCAGATGTTTGGGGTAGACATCCCACTAACTCACCTACAGGTTTGAGGCCTATCATTTACAGTGAACATGGTTTAGCCAGACTGCCAAGATGGTTTTACCCAGGGTATGGCCTCTGTCCATGCCACAGCTTCTTGGATCCACAGGTGAGAGCTGACTGACAAATAAGGAGAATAGTAGTAAAAGGAGTAAAACAGCACTGAAGGGGGTAAAAAAAAAAAGCTTACCAAGCCCTCACACCAGAGGTACCAAATCTTTCCTGAACACTCCATACACTCCACTCAAGTAAGGAGTCAATAAAAGAGCACCTAGCTGCATTTGAATTTAGGTCACTTGGCCCAGGAGAATTACATCCTCAAGTTCTGAAAGATAGCCACTATCAGTTGAATCTAAAATACTATAGAGACTTCCGGGTAAACATGGCTGCAATCTAGACGCAAATCACTTCCTCTCCCCCAGCACCGAACGAAATAGACTACCTCAAAAGAGCATAAAAATCATCCTTGGAAGAACAGAGGAACTCTCTAGAAGGCCACAGCAACGAAGGTACGTGGGGTTTGAACATTTCCACTCTAAAAGAAAGAGAAAAAGCATGCACAAAAACGTGAACTGAGCTGCCCTCCCCTACCTCCCCCATGGAATCAGAGTAGGGGCCAGCGCGCTCACAGGAGACAGCGAGTGAGCGAGGAACATCTTGGGGTGGGGGGCACACCAAGGTCCTTGGAATCTAATGAAGACTGCCAGGGAACTACCCCTCAGTGCCAGTTCACTGGAGACCCCTGCACACTAGAGAGTGCGCAGACCGCAGGGGCCCTTGCAAACTGCAAACACTGTGGAGACTGTAGAAACTGCCTGAGGCCAAAGCTCCGCTCCTCGATGTAGTTGGGGGGTGGGGGGGACACCAGGGTCCTTGTAAACTGACAGGCTACCAGGGAACTACCCCTCAGAGAGGTATTACAGGAGACTCCTGCTCATATGAGAGAAGAGACCACAGAGCATGGGGGCTGGCCAGTGCACTAACAAACCGCAGAGTCGGGGAAGAACCAGCCTGAGACAAAAAATATCGCCACTTAAATCCACAGAAAACCCACCCATAACACCGAGACCTCTGACCAAAAAGGAAAGGAAAAACCACCAAAGGGATGGCTAATAGTGCCCAAGATCAACCCTCCAAGAAGAAAGGGAAAAAGTGACTATTGAAAACTTTTACAGAGGGAAAACCCAGGCTACAGAGGAAAAAGAGGATGAAATTCAAACAAAATCAAAACATGCCCCCCAAAATGGAAATTATCCACAAGCTCTGGAAGAACTCAAAATGGAGCTTATCCAAAAGATGGAAACCTTCTGGCAAGAAAAATGGGAAAAATTTCAGAAATAGGTCAACAGCCTGACAGACAAGAACTCAAAATTGGAGAGAGACCTGGAAGCTTCAAACAGAAGGGCAGACCAAACTGAAAAGCAAAATCAGTCCTTAAAGATCAGAATTAAGCAACTTGAAGACAATGAACTTGCAAATCAGCAAGAATTAATAAAGTCAAAAAATTAATGAATTAGAAGAAAACATAAAATATCTCACTGACAAGGTGACGGACCAGAAAAACAGAGGAAGGAGAAACAATTTGAGAATCATTGGTCTACCTGAAAAACCAGAGATAAACAAAAATCTCCATGCCATACTACAAGAAATCATTGAAGAAAATTGCCCTGATGTTCTCAAGCAAGGGGGCAAAATAGAAATAGAAAGGGTTCTTGAACTCCCTCTATACTAAATCCCCAAAAGACAACCTCCAGGAATGTAATCGCCAAATTCAAGAACTTCCAAGCTAAGGAGAAAATCTTACAAGAAGCTAAGAAAAGAAACTTCAGATACAGAGGAGCCCCCATAAGGATCACACAAGACCTAGCAGCGAACACTCTAAGAGACCTTCAAAGCCTTGGAACATGATATTCAGAAAGGCAAGAGAACTGGGTCTTCGACCAAGAATCAGCTACCCATCTAATCTGACTATATACTTCCAGGGGGAAATATGGGCATTCAATAAAATAGAAGATTTCCAAGTATTTGCAAAGAAAAGACCAGAACTCAGTGGAAAGTTTGACATCCAAACACAAAGAGCAAGAGAAACATGAAAAGGTAAATATGAAATAAAGGGAAAAATAGTGTTTTTTTTTCTTTTATTCAAACTCTCTTCTATGAGGCTACAATTAGATCAAACATATATACTAACATATGGGGGAAATGTTATATATATATATATCTTTCAAAAATGGTATGCATTAATACAGTAATCAGAAGAATCACTCATAGGGAAAGATCTGGGCATTAACATGATTTGGAGGGGAAAAAAAACAAAAAGAAAGAAAAAGGGAGGGGGGATAAATGATGGTACTAAGATATACTTGAAGAAATAGAAATTTTTAAATTAAATAGAATAATCTTTGTCACACAAAGATAAACACGGGAAGGGGAGGGGAAGAATTCTCTTATAAGAAGGAGAAGAAAAGAGCGCTAATTATTATTACTTAAACCTTACTCTCAGTGAAATCAACTCTGAGAGGGAAGAACATCTAGATCCATTCGGATCGTGAATTCTATCTTATCCAACAGGGTAAGGGAGAAGGGAAAACTAAGGGGGATTGGGGTGGGGGTAGTACAAAAAGGGAGGGAAGGAGAGGGGGGAGGGGAAGGGAAATAAAAGGGAGGGGCCCGAAAGGGAAGCATAACAAGGGAGGGGACTAGAGGGATTGATTTAAAGTAAGCCACTGGTTTAAAAGGTAATAGCAAAAGAAGAAAGGTCAGAATTAGGGGAGGACATCAAAATGCTGGGGAATTCACAAATGACAATCATAACTTTGAACGTGAATGGGATTAACTCATCCATAAACCGTAGACGTATAGCAGAGTGAATTAGAAGCCAAAACCCTACCATATGTTGTCTTCAAGAAACACACATGAGGCGGGTAGATACTCACAAAGTCAGAATCAAAGGTTGGAGTAAGACCTATTGGGTCTCAACTGACAGAAAGAAGGCAGGAGTTGCAATCATGATATCTGACAAAGCCAAAGCAAAAATAGACTGAATTAAAAGGGATAGGGAAGGTAAATACATCCTGATAAAAGGGAATATAGACAATGAGGAAATATCACTAATCAACATGTATGCGCCAAATGGTAATTGCACCCAATTTTCTAATGGAGAAACTAGAAGAATTCAAGGAGGAAATAGATAATAAAACTATACTAGTGGGAGATCTGAACCAACCACTATCAAATTTAGACAAATCAAATCAAAAATTAAATGTATAAGAGGTGAATGAAATCTTAGAAAAATTAGAGTTCATAGATATATGGAGAAAAATAAATAGGGACAAAAAGGAATACAACTTCTTTTCAGCAGCACATGGCACATTCACAAAGATTGACCATACACTAGGTCATAAAAACATGGCATACAATTGTAGAAAAGCAGAAATAATTTATGCAACCTTTTCAGATCATAAGGCAATAAAAATATTGATCAGTAAGGGTACATGGAGAGCCAAATAAAAAATTAATTGGAAATTAAATAATATGATGCTCCAAAATCAGCTTGTTAGAGAACAAATCATAGAAACAATAATTTCATTGAAGAAAATGACAATGGCGAGACATCCTTTCCAATCTTATGGGATGCAGCCAAAGCAGTACTCAGAGGAAAATTCATATCCTTGAGTGCATATATTAACAAATTACGGAGGGCAGAGATCAATGAATTGGATATGCAAATCAAAAAAACTTGAAAGCGAACAAATTAAAAAACCCCAGAAGAAAACCAAATTAGAAATCCTAAAAATTAAGGGAGAAATTAATAAAATTGAAAGTGATAGAACTATTGAACTAATAAATAAGACAAGAAGCTGGTACTTTGAAAAAACAAAATAGACAAAATACTAGTCAATCTAATTTAAAAAAGAGAGAAGAAAAGTAAATTAACAGTATCATAGATGAAAAGCGGGACCTTACCTCCAATGAAGAGGAAATTAAGGCAATCATTAAAAACTTCTTTGCCCAGTTATATGGCAATAAATATGCCAATCTAGGTGATATTGATGAATACCTACAAAAATACAAATTGCCTAGACTAACAGAAGAAGGAATAGAATTCTTAAATAATCCCATATCAGAAAAAGTAATCCAACAGGGCATCAAAGAACTCCCTAAGAAAAAATCCCCAGGGCCTGATGGATTCACAAGTGAATTCTATCAAACATTCAAAGAACAGCTAATCTCAATACTATACAAACTATTTGACATAATAAGCAAAGAGGGAATTCTACCAAATTCCTTTTATGACACAAATATGGTACTGATTCCAAAGCTAGGCAGGTCAAAAATGGAGAAAGAAAACTATAGACCAAACTCCCTAATGAACATAAATACAAAAATCTTAAAGAGGATACTAGCAAGAAGACTTCAGCAAGTGATCAGGAGGGTCATTCACTATGATTAAGTAGGATTTATACCAGGAATGCAGGACTGGTAGGAAAACCATGCACATAATTGACCACATCAACAAGGAAACCAACAAAAAACACATGATTATCTAAATAGACGCAGAAAAAGCACTTGATAAAATACAACACCCATTCCTATTAAAAACACTAGAAAGCATAGGAATAAAAGGGTCTTTCCTAAAAATAATAAATAGTATATATCTAAAACCATAAGCTAACATCATCTGCAATGGGGATAAACTACATGCATTCCCAATAAGATCAGGAGTGAAACAAGGATGCCCATTATCACCTCTATTATTTAACATTGTACTAGAAACCCTAGCAGTAGCAATTAGAGAAGAAAAAGAAATTGAAGGCATTAAAATAGGCAATGAGGAGACCAAGTTATCACTCTTTGCGGATGATATGATGGTCTACTTAAAGAATCCTAGAGAATCAACCAAAAAGCTAGTCAAAATAATCAACAACTTCAGCAGAGTTGCAGGATAAAAAATAAACCCGCATAAGTCATCAGCATTTCTATATATTTCCAATACAGCTCAGTAGCAAGAATTAGAAAGAGAAATCCCATTCAAAAATCACCTTAGACAAAATAAAATACTTAGGAATCTATCTCCCAAGACAAACACAGGAACTATATGAACACAACTACAAAACACTCACCACACAACTAAAACTAAACTTGAGCAATTGGAAAAGCATTAACTGCTCATGGGTAGGACGAGCCAATATAATAAAAATGACCATCCTACCTAAACTTATCTCTCTATTTAGTGCCATACCCATTGAACTTCCAAAAAAATTTTTTACTGAATTAGAAAAAACTGTAACAAAGTTCATTTGAAAGAACAAAGGATCAAGGATATCCAGGGAAATAATGGAAAAAAAAATACAAAGGAAGGTGGCCTTGCAGTCCCAGATCTCAAACTATATTATAAAGCAGTGGTCATAAAAACAATTTGGTACTGGCTATGAGACAGAAAGGAGAATCAGTGGAATAGACTTGGGGTAAGTGACCTCAGCAAGACAGTCCATGACAAACCCAAAGACCCCAGCTTTTGGGACAAAAATCCACTATTTGACAAAAACTGCTAGGAAAACTGGAAGACAGTATGAGAGAGATTCGGTTTGGATCAACACCTCACACCCTATACCAAGATAAACTCAGAATGGGTGAATGACTTGAACATAAAGTAGGAAACTGTAAGTAAATTAGGTGAACACAGAATAGTATACATGTCAGACCTGTGGGAAGGGAAAGACTTTAAAACCAAGCAAGACAGAAAGAGTAACAAAATGTAAAATAAACCATTTTGATTACATCAAATTAAAAAGGTTTTGTACAAACAAAACCAATGAAACCAAAATGAGAAGGGAAGCAAGAAATTGGGAAAAGAATCTTCATAACAAAAACCTCAGACAAAGGTCTAATTACTCAAATTTATAAAGAGCTAAATCAATTGTACAAAAAATCAAGCCTTTCTCCAATTGATAAATGGGCAAGGGACATGAACAGGCAGTTTTCAGCAAAAGAAATCAAAACTATTAATAAGCACATGAAAAAGAGTTCTATATAATCAGAGAAATGCAAATCAAAACAACTGAGGTATCACCTCACACCTAGCAGATTGGCTAACATGATAGCAAAGGAAAGTAATGAATGCTGGAGGGGATGTGGCAAAGTTGGGACATTAATTCATTGCTGGTGGAGTTGTGAATTGATCCAAATATTTTGGATGGCAATTTGGAACTATGCCCAAAGGGCACTAAAAGGCTGTCTGCCCTTTGATCCAGCCATAGCACTGCTGGGTTTGTACCCCAAAGAGGTAATAAGGAAAAAAAACCTGTACAAGAATATTCATAGCTGCGCTCTTTGTGGTGGCCAAAAATTGGAAAATGAGGGGATGCCCTTCAATTGGAGAATGGCTGAACAAATTGTGGTATATGTTGGTGATAGAGTACTATTGTGCTAAAAGGAATAATAAAGTGGAGGAATTCCATGGAGACTGTAACAAGTGATGCAGAGCGAGAGGAGCAAAACCAGGAGAACATTGTACACAGAGACTGATACACTGTGGTACAACCGAACGTAATGGACTTCTCCATTAGTGGCAATGCAATGTCCCTGAACAATCTGCTGGGATCAAGAAGAAAATAACACTACCCTCAAGCAGAGGACAAACGGGAGGGAGCAAAAACACTGAGGAAAGGCAACAGCTTGACTACAGGGGTGGAGGGGATGTGATTGAGGAGAGACTCTAAATGAATACCTTAATGAAAATACCAACAACATGGAAAAGAGTTTGGACTGAGAACACATGTGATACCCAGAGGAATCATGCATCGCCATTGGGGGGGGGGGGGGGGGCGGGGAGAAGATGATCTTTGTTTCTAATGAATAATGTTTGAAAATGACCAAATAAAATAATGTTTAAAAAATAAAATAAAATACTGTAGAAAACAGGTAGAGTAACCACCAGATTGGAGAACAGCAAGTGTTTTCTCAATTTTCCAAAAGGGAACAGTCTGCAAACTATAGGTCAATGAATGAACTTGAATTCAATTTCTGGGAAAATTCTAGAACAGAAATTAGTGAATAGCTAGAAAGGGAAATGGTAATTACAAAGAGCCCACATGAGGGGCAGAAGAGAGGGGGAAGGAGAAACAGAGATAGAGACATTAGCATTTATAAAGTGTTTACTAATTGCCAGGCACTATACTACATTGTGGGGATAAATACAAGCATGCAGGGCAGACCCCGCCCTCAAAGTGAGAAGACAACACATAAAGGATTAAAGGAGATTATGGGCTAAAGCTCACCTCAGAGTCTAGGGTTCCAGGGATGGAATCCAAGGATTTGGGTAGGGAAGATGAGGATGATAACTGGAATCTAGGCAGCATGGTAATCATCAAGAATAAATTTTACCAGACTCACCTCATTTCCTTTTTCAACAGTATTCCTAAACTAGTAGATGAGGGAAATACAGCTTGTATATAGTTAGCCTAAATTCTAGCAAAGCTCTTGTCAAAATATATCATACTATTTTTGTGTAGAAAATGTAGAGATAAAGAAAGACTAGATAATAATTCACATAAGTGGATGCAGAACTGGTTCAGTGACCTCATTAAAGGAGCAGTTTAATGGTTCAGTGTTATCATGGGAGAAGGACTACAGAGGGCTTCACTAGGCCTTGTGCTGTTTGGCCTCTGTATGAATGACTTGGATAAAACAGTTTATTCATCCAAATCTGGGAGGATTAGTTCACATGGTGGGTGACAGATTCAAAAGGATCCTGACAGGTGAGAACTTTGGGCTAATTCTGAGATGAAACTCAGTTATTGTTCAGTCATGTCTGATTCTCTATGAACCCATTTGGGGTTTTCTTGGCAAAAATTGCTGAAGTGGTTTGTCCTTGCCTTCTCTAGCTCATTTTGCAGATGAAGAACCAAGACAGTTAATTTCCCAAGTCACACAGCTAGTAAGTGTCTAAAGGCAGATTTGAACTCATGAAGATAATTCTTCCTAATTTCAAGCCTTGGTCTCTATATATTGCACCACCTGTCTGCAAGAAACTTGGTAGGGATGAATATAAAGTCTTGTTCTTAGATATCCAAAATCAACTTCATGCTTACTAGATAAAGGAGGCATCATTAGGCAATAGTTTGCCTGAATAAGACCTTGACGTTTTAGTGGACCATAAATCCATTGTGAATCAATAATGTGAGTAGCTGACACAAAAACTAAAGCAATCTTGGACCGATTCGATAGGTATAGCTTCAACCGAGAAATAATCAACCCCTTTGGCTCTGTCCTTGAAAGCACAAATATGAAGTATTATATTCAATTTTAGGCACCAGTTTTAGAAGGGCATTGTTAATAAGCCAGAATATACCCAGAGGAGAGGAGAACATTCAGCTGAAGGGTAAAGGACTGGACTCAATGGAAACATAATAGCCACCTGTCTTCAGGTTTTTGAAGGACTGCTATGTGGAGGAGAGATTAGATATGACTTTTTGGAGCTGAAGAGACAAACTATGAGCAATAGGTAGAGGTTGCAAAGGTATAAATTTGGGCTTTTCCTAATAATGTCCAAAAGTGGATTAGGCTGCTTTGGGAAGTGATGATTGCCACTCTCTTGGTAGTCTTCAAGATAACCATGTGTCAAGTATGTTTTAGAGAGAATGGGCTTGATGGGTACTGATATTCCTTCTAAAATCTCATATTTTGTGATAATTATTATTTTGTTTTTTGCCCATCAGGGATCCTGGAAGCTACAAAGCAGTAACTCTTGATCCTAAATTTTAGCATCTTGGAGTAGTAGAAGTAAAATTATACATCACCACAAGTTCAATAAACATTTTACGCTAAGCAGCAAAGATTTGTAAAGTATTTCCTTCATGTGCTACTAATTTACAGGAAAAAAGATGCTTTTAGAAAAATGTGTGCATGCCTAATTGAAAAAGTACATAGTAATCAACTTTTATTCCTGGCTTTCATACAACGGGCTGACTAACGTGGTAGCCAAATTTCGGTTGCCTGAGGACAGACTTCTTACTGACTAATACTAGGTCTGTGTGTGGCCATGACCAAATGCATTTTCTGACCACAAGACCATGTCTGGATTCTCCTTTGTAATTACCGCACAGCCTACTATAATTGTAAGACATATATTTACTTCCTGCCCTTGCAGTGTAGTTGTGTCCATGAATCTGAATTGAACTAGAAATATGGAACTTTATATGATGTTCCTAAAATGTAGAATTGTCCAGGGAATTGGGTGTTTGTAAATAGCTGCATATTTATGTAGATATGTATGTATGTGTATAGGCTTTAAAATACATACTTTGCCCAAGCTTTCTACATTTTGCATTGAGCAGACATTCCATGAAATTAAATTTTTACTGTTTAGATCAGGGACCTTAACCTTTAGCAATCTAGTGGAACCTGTGGAACTAAGAATGTTTTTAAATGTATAAAATAAATAACCTGAGATTACAAAGGAAACCAATTGTATGGAATTATGGTCATCAAAATATTTCTTAAAACATATTAATGGGCCAAAGAATAAGAACTCCTGGTTTAGATGAAATCATCTGCTAAGCAAGAGCAAATCAAAAAGCTTACCTAGCCCAGGAAAAAAGAATAGTAATAAATTTAGCTAGTTAACAACTTTCTCTGTGACCTTGAGCAAATCTACTCCCTTCTCTGGATTTATTTCCTCATGTATAAAATAAAGACCTTGGATTAGCCAAACTCTAAAATCCCTTTTAGTTCCCCAAACTGTGTCATTTTAATAGTGGTCCTACATTTTCACCTGCTTTTTGATGTGTTTTCTGATGTTTTCATATTCTTTTAATGTCCAAGTTGTTATATATAAATAACAGAGCCATATTTTTGTTTGTTTATAAAATACTGTAGAAGCTCAGAGTTTATGCTTTATCTTTTATATTTTTTTCTTCTGCCTTCCTATAAATTTTTTCTCCTGGTTTTGACAATTACCATTTCTCATTCTGGTTTTGTATTTTTTTTTCAAATGGGACAATCGTGTTGGTAGAATTTGTTTATGTCACTTTAAATAAACTTAGCTTTCCACTGAAGAAAATGCTTGTCTCTAGGAGACTTTAGCTATTGCAGAGCCCTCGGTGTTTTCATTTCCCCCTCTTTGTGCTATTAGTCACCATTGACATTTCTTCCTCATTCTCAGTTTTGCTCACCTTCTCCTTTCATGATCACTGATGCAAGTAATTACCTACAATTGGCAAGTTTCCTACTCATCCTTCCCTGTTTGAGGGTACCACATTTGAGTTGTCTTTGCTTGCTTCCTCAACACTAAAATTCAGGGAAAAAATAAATAAATAAAAAACAAAGACTGATTGTGTTGTCTTCAACACATGTATTTTCATCTATAATTATACTTCCCAGATCGGTAGAGCAGAAAGAATATTATTGACTCTGGGACCAGAGGACTTTGGTTCAAATTCTGCCTTTGATACTTAACTACCTGTGTAAACTTGGGCAAGTTAAAGTTATTTAATTTCTCTAGGAATCACTTTCCTCATCCATAAAATGAGATGATCAGATGAGATGAGGTCCTTTCCATTCAGCTCATATCTCTGTCAAACCTCCCATTCAGCCCCTTTCACCCACCCTAGTGCCTTTCCTTTGAAATTACCTTCCATTTATACTGTCTCTCCATTATATGCATGTTCAGCATGTGATTTCCTGCATTAGAAGGTGAACTTCTTGAGGGCAGGGATTGTTTTTCTCTGCTTTGTATCTCCTGGTGCTTAGTAAGGTGTCTAGCTCATAGGTGCTTTAATAAAAGCTAATTGACTGACTGTAGTTCTATGATCCTATGATTTCCCAATCTTTAACATGATAAAAAGTGAAGTTCATCATCACAGTGAAATATCCACTACACGGAACCCTGAAGGAATACCTATAAAAAGATTTTCCTTTCTTTGATCTGGTGCTACTTTTGTTGCCAAACATTATATAGTAAGAAGCCACATAGCTTTTGTCTGTCTTTACAAAAGGAGTGGTCAGGTGATGGAGTGGAGAATGACTAGTTCTCCCGTGTGCCAGCTCTAAAGACCTTTGTCCCATCACCTCGATGCGTGCCAGTTTCCTCAGATATAAAATGAATACAATATTTCTTATCCTACTTACTTCACAGAGTTGTATTGAGGATTAAATGAGAAATGATCCATATTATTTCCACAAATAGTTTAATATAACTAGTTTAAGTTGTACTGCATAGAACTTCTAAGCATGTCTTTTCAACCAGTAAAATGTTAGCTTCAAAAGTATGTTTCCTTTGGTTGATTTTTTTTGACAGGTGGACTCCCTGTAACTGATGATGAAGCAGAAGAGCAAATAGATGAAGATATGATTGTAACCCAAAGTCAGACCAACTTCATTTGCCCCATTACTCAGGTATTTTGCCTTAAATAGATATTCTAATAGAAAAGGTGCTTACTGACTTACTCACCCAACCATAAAGTGATTTGGTTTCATATCTGGAGTAGAGGATAGGAGGAATTGAATAGTGAGATAAGAGCTCAAATAGGAGCAAAGCAACAGCCAGTAAAATGAAGTACTACTGGAATTTTTTGACTGCCAGTCAATCAAGAAATGTAGTGATAAATTAATGCTTCCAATAGTTCTGCACAGTTCCATGTTGGTGGGGTGCTTTAATAATTATCTTACCCTGCAAGAATGGAAAATTAAACATAAAAAAGCTAGTGCTTGAAATCTCAACTCCTGATAATGGTAATTTAGTAAGCTGACTGGAAGGTGATTGTCATCATTCCTGTAAACCCAATCTTCTTTATTACAGTTGGAAATGAAGAAACCAGTGAAAAATAAAGTATGTGGACACACCTATGAAGAGGAAGCCATTAGAAGAATCATTGAGTCGAAACACAAAAGAATGAAAAAGGCATGGTAAGTTCACAAGGAAGAAAAAAAAGCTATAGCTCTTTCCTTTACCACAGCAAATCACAAGCATTTTGTTCAAGCAGATATTTTGAACTTGGCAGAATCAGAGGAAGGAATACTTAAATGTTCACTCTTGATCAGATTCAGCTCACTAGTTGCATAAACATGAAAGCTAACGTTCTATAAAAATATCACATGAGGGGAAACTTTATAAATTGCTCAGGAAGGGTGTGGGAAAGGCGTAAGCTATTCAGAAAGCAGAGCATTATTATGTAGTTGAAAGAACATTGGATGGAGAGTCAAAAGACCCACATTCACATCTGTAAACTTCTTGTGCATCAAGGGCAAGTCATTTCTTCTTGCTGAACCACCATTTTTCTTATCTCTAAAATGAGGGGGAATTGGCCTGGATGATCTCTGAGATCTAAAATTCTAAAGTCACTCTTTTTATGACTTTTAGGATCATAGATCTGGAGCTATCTGGGATCTCAGAGGCTGTCTCTAATTTAATTCCCTTATTTTACAAATAAGGAAACATCTCCAAGATGGTTAAGTGATTGCCCAAAATTATGCAGTTAGTAAGTGGTGGAGGCAAAAATTTAAATTTATACATCAGATGTACATAAAATGACAGAAAAAATGTGAGAATTTGCTTTCAGAGTACTTCTATCCCCTTATGAATTTTTTGCTAGGTTATACACACACACACACACACACACACACACACACACACACACACACACACACACACACACAAATCTTCGATTAAAAATTAAAAGGAATAATGTTTTTACTTCCTTAGGCAGAATGATACAGTGTTAAAATTAAAAATCATTGAGATGTAGTATAAGAGGACCTTCATTCAAATCCCAAATCTGCCATTTATTCAATGTATGACCTTGAGCAAGTCATTCAATTTTATTGCAACTCAGTTTCCTCATCTATAAAATGGAAATGTTAATGTTTGTACTGTTTACCTCAGAGGGAAGGAAAGTGCATTATAGACTTTTTAAATGTTATTGAATAGAGCTTTGGAGTTGGGAGCCTGGATTCAAATCCAGCCTCAGACACTTTCTAGCTGTGTGACCCTGGATTAGGCACTTAATTCCAGTTACATAGCCCCTGCCACTCTTCTGGTTTAGAGTTGATACTAAGACAGAAAGTAAGGGTAGGGTGGGGGAAGTGCTATTAAATTAGTTTTTTCCAATCATTATTAATTGGCTAAGCATGGTCTACATCTCTTGAATCCATTCTTCTTTTGAGTCCTATAAATAAGAGGAATCTGCCTGCATTCAGTCTCTTATTGAATTTAGAAATGGAGGAGAGGCTGAAACAGTATGCTTTGATGCTTATGCAGTATGTATTTTAATCAGCAATGATTTTTAGATTCCTCCTGCATTCTAGTCACTGGAATATAAAGACAGAAATGAAATAATCTCTGCCCTTAAGGAGCTTACATTCTAATGGGAGAAAAGATAGCATATACACTTGCAAAATGCAGATAGTGCAATTATAGGATGGGAACACTGATAGGATCGGAAAAAGTTTCATGTAAAAGAAGACATTTGAGCTGAGTCTTTTAGGAAAATAGGACTTCCAGAAGGTCAGAGGGAGAAGGAAGAACTTCCCTGGTACAGGAGATAGCCTCTCAAGAGGCACAGAGTTAGGGGTAAATACATTATGACTAATGAGTCTCAGAGCAGTGAGAGGAAAGGTAGGAAGGGAGCAGGTTGTTAAAAACTTGAAATATAAACAAAGTAGTTTATATTTGATCCTAATGTAATAGAGAGCCACTAGAGTTTTGTTTTGTTTTTAAATAATTTTAATGTGCAAGTAAGGACTTACATGTGGTACAAAGTTGACATTGATATCAACACATATAATTTTTTTAACACACTTGAATGATATATTTCTTTAGTGAACCTGCCTGTTCACTACCTTTTTAAATTTTATTTTTTAAAAACTTTTACCTTCTGTCTTGGATTCCATACAAATTTTGGTTCCAAGGCAGAAGAGTGATAAGGGCTAGGCAGTTGGGTTACATGACTTGCCCAGGGTCGCACAGCTAGCAAGTGTCTCAGGCTTTTCAACTAATCCTCCAGACTCCAAACCTGGCGCTCTTTCCATTAAACCATCTAGCTGCCTCCTGTCCATTACTTTCAAAGGTTATTTATGTGTGTTTTAAAATACTTTTGTTTTTGCTTTGATGTTATTTTAGTTTTTCCTAAAGTAGGTATCTTCTAAAAATCATGTTCCCAAGTCTGTTAGCTATATAATGATGGTCTTCCATTCTAAAGGGTTGAGTCTTTCAATCTGACCTGAATTTAGTTCACTTTAGGCTATCAGATGTTGGGAGAAATGTTGTTAATAAGTTCAAGTCCTTCCCCAATAAAGTCCTTCCCTTTGGTTCCCTAAAAAGGCACTTCAGAGGATAACGTATCTGTATCACCACCTATTCTCTCCTTTCTCTTTAGTCACCAAAGGTGGCAATATCCCTTGCTCCTTAAGAAAGTTAGTTCTTCTTTGTGTATCTTTTATTCCATTGCCCAATCTTATTCCAGGAGTCATCTCTTTTTATTTATCTTTTAAAATTATCTTAAATTAAATTTTAATTTATTTTTCCAATTAACAAGCATTTATTTTCTCTCCCTCCCACCTCTTTCCCCATGCACTGAGGGGAACAGGTAGAGTGGGGAAACCCTTGTAACAAAATTCTAAAGTGCAAATGATAATTTTTCATCATTTTATAGATTAATGGAGATGTTTAAGTGAACTGTCAACAAACTTAAGAAATATAACTGGCAATCTCTAAGAAAAAAATTGAAGGGTAACATTATTTTTATGTATAAGATTGATTTGGCAAGCATGACTTCTTTAAACTATATTTTTTCACTTAATAATTTTTTTCTCCCTCTCATGTCTTTATTGTCTTCTTTGGAAAATAGAAGCAATAAAAACAAATCCCTTTTTAACAAATAAACATAGAAAAGCAAAAAAATCCCTAATTTTATCATGTCCAAAAATGCATGTCTCAGCAGAACCAAGATAGTGAAATATAAAGTCTTGCTGACAGATCTAAAAAACACATCAGATTGAACACTGCTTCAAAGAATTTTTGTTTTGTTTGAAAATTTTATTTAGTCAATTTAGAATATTATTCTTTGGTTACAAGAATCATATTCTTTCCCTCCTCCCCTCCCCTTCCCATAGCCAATGCGCAATTCCACTGGATTTTACATGTTCCTTCAAATAATTTTTTTAAATCACTGTGAGTCATTTTTCCAGCCAGGTCAACATATAGAGACAGAAGTTTATGATCACTGAGAATGGACTCTGGCTAGGAGCTCACTCTCTAGAGCATTTCAGCACAGGGAAAGACTGTTCCCAAGCTGGAAGAGGTTCTAGAGCCAGTATTAGAGAGACCTAAAATTGTATAAGGTTCAGGAACAGGTGTCAATTGGCAGCTCTGTTACTCACTAGCCAGTGTGAGGTTATAGATCCACACTTAGAAGGAGATCTGCACTTAGAGGGTAATGATATACCAGATGCAGCAGTTGTGGGCTGAATACTGAGAAAGATCAGGAGCTTTGTAAAATGGGTCCAAGTAGCAGAGCAAGATCTCAATACTGGCTTCCAGCCCAATTTGAAACCTGGAGAGGAGTAACTAGGACAGGAATCTCAGACTAAACAAGAGCCTTCAGTTCTGTCAGAACCAGCAGAATTTTTCCATTTGGATGTTAGAGGCTGAATCCAATAGCAATCTACTGAAACTTCAAACAGGTCAAGACCAAAGCTCAAATTCAAACCCAGGTAAAGAGCACTTAGAGCTCAGACCAGGGGGCAAATCCAAAGTCAGGAGATATGCTGAAAGAATTAACAAACAAAAAGAGAATCCTACCATAAATATGTTGTGATAGCAAGAACATTCAAGACCCAAACTCTGAAAAAGAGAATGACTATAAAATATAGCCGTTCAAAGTCTCTAAGAAAGATATAGTTTGGGTGCAAATTCAACTAGAATTCCAAAAGTTGAATTGAGTTTCAAAAAACGGTTTTTAAAGGTTTTTATAAATGAATGAGGAATAGGGAAGGGGAATGGAAAAGAAATAAGAGCAATGGGAAAAGAAATTGGAAAGGATTTCAATAGCTTAACACATGAGGCACATGGAAACAATTTGGAGACAGGTAACTCAGTGGATAGAATTCTGGGTCTGGAGTCAAGAAGACCTGATTTCAAATCCAGCCTCAGATACGTAGAAACTGTGTGACTGTGGGCAAGTCATTTAACTTCTGTTTGCCTTAATCCATGGAAGAAGGAAATGGCAAAACCACTACAATATGTTTGCTAAGAAAATCCCATGGGGTCACAAAGTATTAGACATGAATGAAGAATAATAACATGAAGTACAAAACTTTGTCCCAAAAACAGATTCCCTGAATGCCCCAAAGATGCTAATGTCTCTGTGAAATAAGCAGAGATATTATAACTAAGTTAAAACTCTGAAAATAATAGCTGAAAATGTAAAGTGTCTTACAGCAAAATCTACTGGACCAGAAAATAGATCGAAGAGAGAAAATTTAAGAATCATTAGACTGGGGTCAGTTGGGTGGCTTGGTGGATAGAAAGCCAAGTCTGGAGGATGACACATCATGGGTTAAAATGTGGCCTCAGACTCTTTCTAGCTGTGTGACCCTACACAAGTCACTTAACTCCAATGGCCTAGCCCTTACTGCTCTTCTGCCTTGGAACTGATACTTAGTATTAATTCTAAAATAGAAGGTAAGAATTTATACCCCACTCCAGAGAGAGAGAGAGAGGGAGAGAGAATCATTAGACAAAAGAATCCAAATGCCATGACCAAAAGGGAAAAAAAGCCTTAGGCATATTTTAAGAAATCTAAAAACAAGGGGAAAATTAAGGTAGCATAGTAGCTAAAAGTGCCAGGCCTGGAGTTGGGAGGAGCTGAGTTCAAATCGAGACTCAGACACTTCCTCATTGTGTGATCCCGGGCAGTCACATAACCCTAATTACCTAGCCTTTTTGTTACTCTGCCTTAGAATCTGTACTTACTGAGGGAAAAAAAATTTTTTTTTAAACTGTCCAAATCTCTTATGATCCCAGAGAAAAATGGAAAGAAAAAAAAATTCTATCAGTCACTTCTTAAAAGAAACCCCCAAATGAAAACTCCCAAGAACATTATAGCCCAAATCCAGAGCATTTAGGTCAAAGGAAAAATACTTCAAGCACACAGAAAGAATTAAAAAATCAAGAGCCACCTTAGTTTTTAGATCTTATATGCCAGGTTCCTGTGCAATATTGATCTTTACAGCATCAGACTTTAGTCACCAAATACATCCACAGCTGAGCCTCCTTTTGGCTTTGACCTAGCTGCTTTATTAATGCTGGTGCTACTTGGGCTTGTCCTCTGCTCTTCTCCAGACGTGAGGGACTCATCTTCCATATTTTTTGTCATTTTAATACTGTCCATGAGCTTTTCTTAGCAAAGATACCATCATGGTTTGCCATTTCCTGCTTCAGTGGATCACCTTTTGTCAGAACTGTCCACTGTGTCCTGTCACTTTGCTATACAAGTCCCTCTGCCTCGACAAAGCAAGTGATCCAGGAGAGGTCCTAGCTATCCTATATATCCAAGTGCAGTACAAAGCACTGATCACCAAAACTCTGGGTGGTGGTTGTCCAAGACTTCATGACCTTGTGGACCCTACCATGCTACTATGTTTCATATGATTTTCTTGTCAAAGATTCTGAAATGGCTTGCCATTTCCCTTTCCAGTAGATTAAGGCAAACAGGTTAAGTGATTTGCCCAGAGTCATACAGGTTGTAAGTGTCTGAGGCACAATTTGAATTCAGGTCTTCTTGACTCCGGGTGCAGGGCTGTCTCCACTTAGCCATCTGGCTGTCTCGTAAACTCTTTGGTTCTGCATAAAAAATAGAAAATTTGACCATTGGAATAAATCATGTATAAGAGAAGTATAAGCAAACAGACAAAGTAGTATAGTATTTGATAAACCCAAGGACTCACTAGATTTGGACTAACTATTCAACAACACTACTAGGAAAGTTGAAATTAAGTTTCTTTTTCTTTTTTTTTTTTTAATGTGAATGACCTGAGCTCCTCTCTTCCCATTACTCAGCCCTTTAAGAAGTTTTACTCCATTATTTTTCTTGTCACAGAAAAAAAGTCCTTCTCACTCTTTAAGGTTAATTTCCTTGTCCTTGCCCTCATTCCTTCCCATTCCTATCATCTTCCTTTGGCAGTTCAACCCTTTGCTTCATCTGTACTTTCAGGCATCACATCAAACTGAACATGCTCTAGATTTGAGTCAGGATATAAAATTAAGTTTCTACCAACATCTTATCCCACATATCACAATCAACTTGAAATGGTTACTTTGGATATTAATAAAGAATGAGATATTTTTCATAACTGTAGATATTGGAAAAGTTCTTTATTGTAAGGCATAGACAGGATCAGAAGATAAAATGGACCATTTTGATTATATAAAATAGTGACATTTCTGCACAAACAAAATCAATGAAGTTAGAAGGGGGGAGCAACTGAGGCTAGAAAATCTTTGCAGCAAATTTCTCAGCTAAATATCTGATTTCTAAGATATGAAGGGAACTGATTCACATATATAAGAGCCATTAGCCAGTATATCAAAGATCGGCAAATATGAATCAAGAGAAAAACAAACCTACCAATAATTATAAAGGTCAGATATCCAAGATTTATAGGTTTATGGGACAAGGAATTTGCTTTCCCACATACCTCCCCATTATAGTTGATATAGTCATAGAAAATGGGTAAATAGCAAAAACAATGAGGTATTAATCTGTTATCATTAGCACTTGATAACCCCTTTATCTGAAGAAAGGATGTTTTGAGACTAACAAAAAAATTAGAGAGAAAACAGTTAACACTAAAAAGGGTCTTTATAGCAAATTTCTTGATATAAAATCCAGAATATAAAGGAAATTGATTTAGATATAAAACTAAGAGCCATTTTCCAATAGATAAGTGTTCAGCTGATAAGAACAGACAGTTCTCTAGGGAAGAAATGCAAATGAGCAGTAACAATAGGAAAAAGTTACTTAAAAATTAGAGAAGTACAAATTAAAAGAAATTAGGTTCTACTTCATATCCATCAGATTATTAAAGAAAGTTAAAAAGGAAAACAACCATTATCTGGAGGACTGGAAGTGTATCAGAATTTTAGTGCACTATTGGTGGAATTCTGAATTATTCTGGTGATTCTGAAAACTCATTTGGAACTCTGTCCAAAAATTCATTAAACTTTGCATACTCTTTGACCTAGCAATAGCACTCATAGACCTACATCCCAAAGAAATCAAAGAAAGAGGAAAAGGACTCATGTGTACAATAATACTCATAGTAACTCTTTTTGCATTAGCAAAGAACTCCAGCTAAAGAGGTGCCTATCATTTGGGGAATGGATGAACAAATATATGCTATGTGAATACAGCAATATAATGTTGTGATATAACAAATGATGAAAAAGAGTTATAATGAGAGAGAGGAGAAATACTAAAAGCAGAAAAATTAATTAGGGTATTGTTATAGTTGAGAGACAGAGAAGAGAGATAGAGAAGGAAAACCTAAGGAGAAGAGAGTATCCAGGAAGAGAGAATGGTCAGCAATGCCAGAAGCTTCAGAGATGCGAGGAAGGATGAAAACTAAGGAAAGTCCAATTAAGAGTTTGTTGATGACATTGTTGAGAGCCATCTTAGCTGAGTGATGGTAACAAAAGTCAAATTATAATAAACTGAAGATGAGTGGGAGGTAAGGAAATGGAATCAGCAAGGAGAGATAACTATGGATAACTCCTATAATTATAATGAGCTCTGAAAAAGAGGAAAGATTAGAAGGAACTGTCATGATCAAGTGAAGAGTTTCTTAGAGATTTAAGCATTTTTGTAGACAGCAAGAAAAGAGCTAGTGTTTGAAAAGAGATTAGATCTGGGGGAGAGGGCTGGGCAAGGAAGCAATGATGGGAGGAAGCAGCTCCAAGAAGAATCAGCAGAGTGTAGGACTAAGGGCACAAGCAAAGAGTTTCCCTTGAAGGAGAAAGGGGCATAGTAGAAAATTTAAGGTATGTCATTATAGAGAAAAGCAAACTCATTATAATTATTATTGGTAAAGTATTAGTTGAAACCCTCTGCTGCGAGAAAGGGGAAAGGGGCACACTGAAAAGACAAGTGGATTTTGATTTAGACAACCTGAGTTTGAGTCTCTGCTCTGCCTCTTTATTAGGTCTTAACATAGGAAAGTCACTTGACCTCTTTGAAACTCAGTTTCCTTATTTGGAGGATAAAAATCATTCATTACCTCTTTCTAAGGGAGGTTTTGGAAAAAATAATTTTCCTCTTTCCCTAAACCCCCTTCCTTTTTTTTTTTAAATTTGATAATGAAAATGTACATGATAGGGTAACTCACTATGCCTACCATGAGGCATCTAATCCCAATGGTTGACCTTATGTATCCATCTTTTTCCTTTGTTGCTTTGTGGATAATATATTTAAATCCTAAGGGTTTCAAGAGCTTCTAGCTTTTAGTCAGGCTGTGCCGCCAGATCCTGGTGCCCATGTTGACTTTGACTTGGGCACTCCTTAAACTTCACAAACCCACTAGACAGCTCCTTGCCTAAATGGAATGTTCTGTCCTCTTCGGTGACATAAGTTCAAAAACCAAGCCTCTCCTCCAAAGCCTGAGTCCTCAACTGTGATGATATGAGAGCTTAAGGTAGGGTACTGACACACCTGACTGGCTCACCAGGGTGTTGTAGGGATTAATGGACTAATGCCTATAAAATGTTCTCTGTGCTACTACTCTGGAGGTGGGAGTGCCCTTGTCCATGGTGTGATGGTGTTATTAAGGTTTTTTGTGATTTCATTTGGTGAAAAGCACCTTGAGGGAGTTGTTGCTCCTTGCTTCATTATGTTTTATTTTAAAATTTCCTGAGAAGTAAACTTAGTTAAATCTTGTGTATAGTGACTTCCCCTCTTCTCCCCATCAAGTATATCTTTACATTTAGCCAAACTAAAACTAACTTTCTGTGAGGTTAAATCCATTAGTTATTCTCAGAATGTCTGTTGATTTACTAATCAAAACCATATTATGTCATCAGGAGGTCTTCACCACCTCCCAGTCCACTTCCCTATCCAAAATATTACTCATTGTCTGGATCATTGAGGTTTATGTGCCATGCTGTATGTAGGAGAAAGAAGAATAAGTTCATGTCCAACTATCACATTTCTAGTTACAGACCTTTTTTCACAACAATCCTGTGAAGTAGTTAGAGAAAAGATTATTATCCTCATTTTTCATATGACAAATTCAAGACCCAAGGTCAGGCACATGCCAAATTACAGAACTGGGACTAGAGCAGAGGTATTTCTGAGTCCAAGTCCCCAGTTCTTTCCATTACTTCAAACCATGAGGCCTCTTTCCCTCCCCAGTAGTTAGCTGTTCTCCAAATTATTTTATGAAATTTGCCAATCTAGTGTGCATTATGATAGTGATTTCTTTAGATTGCTTAGAGCCCTAATCCAAGATGTAAGTGATGGAAACTTTGGGTTTGTTATACTGGTAAAGATCTCAACTTACTATTACCAATCTCAGCCATTCTGGTATAGAGGACTTTTGCTTCTCTAAATCTCTCAAACTTCTATGGTTGGACATCTTTTATGTACTTGGAGCTCATATATAATTACTTGTGTATTTATCTTCCTTTGATCTTTGTATCTCACCTAGCACAATGCATTTCATGAAACAGCTATTTAAGAAAGGCTTTTTGAATACCTAAAGAGACTTTTAGCTTTTGGATTTTCTTTCTACAAAAATTTTTAAAATGAGAAATGGATTATTTGGAATGACTGAAATAAATAAAACATCATTAAATACTCTTTGGGGAGTGCTATGCTGTTCTATGGAAGAAATTCAAAGTTGAGATAAGACAGTTTCTGCCCTCTTGGAACTTACCCACTAATAGGGAGAGATAGCTATGATATACATTATTATATGATAAGTATATTAGACTGTTAACAAAACAGTGCCAAATGAAGACAGTTGTTGTTAGTCATATGAATGGAAAAAATAGCCCTCTGCCTTTGATGCTTTTTAGAACTACCATCTAAACAGTACCAGGAAGATGGGTGTCTTTCCTGTTTTTAAAGACTTGAAAATTCTTTTGGCAACAGGTTCCCATTTTAAAATTTAAATATTAAATAAATTGATGAAACACTAACTGCAGTCCTCTTAGCCTCCATTAAAGATGTGACATTGCTATTTAATAAATTAATATTGATTATAGAATCTCTGAATTAATTGAATTTGTTGTCATTTTTCCTCTCTGATAGCTGCCCCAAAATTGGCTGTAGCCACACAGATGTAAAGCTGACAGATCTCGTGCAAGATGTGGTACTTAGAAGAGCCATTGAGAACCACCGAAGAATGGCCAGCAGTCAGAGCAAATAGAACCACTAGATGATACAGAAGTCTTCAGCTCATGTGCTCTTGTAGGAGGGAAGGCTTATCAATGTCTGCCAAGATCACTTGCTTATTGTAAGCTGACTAGAACAGATTATTACTTTTTCATTTGTAGGTAAAATTAAAGATTTCAAACATAATCCCATAAAGGCTTTTTAACTGCCATGTAACAACTTTCATTTAAAATTTTCCTCTTTAAAACTTTGTATTTGTTAAATAAAGTGATTATCTATAATTTTTTTCTCTGTGGTCTGATTTGGGGAATTTTCCAAAAGATGTAAAAATTCAAATAAATGACTTTGTGGTTCAAAGAATTTAGGCTGTATTGTGACCTCTAATTCCTCTTTCCCTCAATTCTTTCATAGACCATCTCCCCAGTACTGACTGTTCTCACCTCCCTTCTTACATCTTGCCCCAGGAAGTGACCCATTTCATGTCTACACTGTCTCTTCTCTTAAGCCACTTACGGGTCTTGCCCTCCCACCATCCTCTCTGCTTTTACCCCTACTCTACTTGCTGAACAAAGGTGGAGAAAATTATTAAAACATGCCAGCTAGGTCTATTATAGCTTTGTGTTACATAATCTCAATGGATTCTCACTGCTGCTAGGCAATCCTTTTATTCTTTCCAAATCTATTCTTTATTCCACTAACCACAACAGTTTTTCCAAAATTTTTTATCCTGCCCCAAACCTCTCCTGCCTCCCTGATCTTTATCCTCTAAGAACTTTGTCTCATATTTTACTGAAAAAACAGGCTATTCATCAAACTCTTATTTTATCTCCTCCTCATCTCAGATGCCTTCTGCCACTATTTCCTGCTTCACTGGTTTCACTCAAAGAGGGGACTCTTCTTACCAAGGCTAACCCCTTTTCAGGCCTAATGGATCCTATTCCAATCTGTCTTCTCCAGTAAATTTCCCCCTCTATCATCGCTTCTCTCTCACTAATCTTCATTTGCTCCCTGATTGTGAGCTGCTTCCTCGCTACCTACAGACACCCCACGTTGAATGATAGTTTCTCAATCCTGATCCTTTTTGACCAGGTACCCCCTTTACCTCTCCCTCTTTTCTGTACCCCTTGGTAAACTCATCAACTCCAAGAGATTCTATTATCACCTCTACAGATTCTTGGAGCTATTCATTCCTCTGACTATTGGACATCTCAGACAATATCCTGTAGATATTGTCAACTCAGAGTGCCTAAACTGGAAACCATTATTGTTTCCCCAAATCCTCCCCTCTTCCAGCTGTCTGGAGACTGGCCCCATTGTCTGCCCAGTCCCTCAGGCCCACAACTTTAACTCTTTGCTCTCTTTCACCCATACCCTCTTCCGTGTTCAATCAAGTCCTTATCAATTCTCTCCCGTTTGGACACTTTCACCACCAAGAAGCTGGCCCTCATCACCTCACACCTGGACTATTACAATAGCCTGCTGGTTGGTCTGCTTTGCCACAAGTTTCTTCCCACTCATCTATCCTCCATTCAGCTCTCAAATTTCTCTTCCTAAAGCACATCTGACCGTGTGAGCCCCATACCTGCTCATTCGATTCCAGAGGCTCCCTATTGCCTCCAGGATCAAATCCTCCAGATTTTAGAGCCCTCCATAACTAGGCCTTTCCTGTCTATCTTTCCAGGCTTCCTATGCATTACTTTACTTCATATACTTGGCAATCCAGGAACTTTAGGCTCCTTGCTGTTCCCCTGCTTCCCAACTGTGGACATTTTCACTGGCTGACCTCACAGGCCTGGAATTCTCTCCCTCCTCAGCTTTACCTCCTGACTCCCTTGGTTCCCTCAAGTTCCAGCTAAAATTGCAAGAAGCCTTTCCCAATCCTTTTTTTTTTTAATTTTTAAACCCAAGTAGAAGACCAGTAAGGGCTAGGTAAGTTGGGGTTAAATGACTTGCTTAGGATCACACAGGTGGGAAGTGTCTGAGGCCAGATTTGAACCTCAGACCTGCCATCTCCAGGCTGGCTATCCACTGAACCACCTAGCTGCTCCCCAGATCCCTCTTATTGTTAATTTCTTCCCTTAGTTGACTACTCTGATTTTTCCTGTTTCTATCTTGTTTGTACAAAATTGCTTGAACGTAGTCTCCCCTATGAATCTGTGAACTTGAGCAAAGAGACTAGTTTTGGCTTTTCTTTGTATCCCCAGTACTTAATCCAACGCCTATGAAAATGCTTAATAAATAGTTATTGACAGTCCAATTTGGGTGTTATAAATGTTTTTAGCCATCCTTCTGAATATAATACTCTGTTAACCAGCACATACAAATTCAGTGCAATAATTCTTTTGACAAGAATTCTGAAGAACAATTAAATGCTAAAATACTGCCTGAATTATCCTCTCCTACTCTTCCCCTCCAAAAAAAAAGGTGGTGAGACAACTCAGTTCAAATTCTACCTTTTCAGAATTTCTTCCTTTTTATTTGTTTCTTCCTCTGTAAAGTTAGGGAGTTGACCAAGGTGATTTCTAAGATCACCTCCATGAGTCAACCTTCTTTTATTAAGAGACCTTAGAGGTATCACAGTCCAAGCCTCTCTTTTGCAGATGAAACTGAGGTCTAGACAGATTAAGTGACTTGCCTAAGGTCTCACAGGCAATTCACAACTTAATGCAGCAACTATGTTTCTCTAACAACTGACAGAAGATGGTTTTATGAAAAAAGCAATACTAGAAAATTAACAAATTAATCTCCAATTAAACACCAAATCAGAAATCCTAGAAATAAAAGGAATGATTAATAAAATTAAAAGCAAGAAAACCATTAAAACTAATACACAAGATGGATTTGCTTTTATGGAATAAAGAAATAGTAAAAGAACAAATTTTAAATCCCTAATTAAACACCAAATTGAAATCCTGAAAATCAAAAGAGAAATTACTAAAATTGAATGTAAGAAAACCATTGAACTAATAAGGAGCTGGTTTTATGGTGAAAAAAAAAAGAACAAAATAAAGCTCCCAACATCTGATAGAGGACAAGTAATTCTACAGACAGAGAATTTCAGAACAAATCACAATTCTGGACCCCAATTTTCTTATCTGTAAAATAATAAGGGTGACCTAGAAGATACCTAATATTCCTTCCGGCTCTGAAGAGCAGTGATTTTATTCATCTATAGATTATATTAAGATTCATCTATAGATTATATTACGACCTACTAGAGGAAACTAGGTGGCAGAGTGGAAATTGGTGTTGGACTTGAAATACGGAATATCTGATTTCAAAAATGGCCTCAGACTCTTACTAGCTGTGTGACTCTCCCTTGGGCAAGTCACAACTTCTGTCTGTTTCACTTTCCTCATCTATAGAATGGGAATAATAATAACACAGGCCTCCCAAAGTTATTGTAAAGATAAAATGATTTAATATTTGTAAAGAATGTTGCAGATCTTAAAGCACTATATAAATTCTAGCTATTATTAATTGCCATTAATATTATTACTTATGGAAGCTGACTTATTTGCAAATGAATCAGTCTGTGATTCAGCACTAATTTTGTACTTTTTTTCTTTTAAATTATTAGTATTGTTTGAGGATTTCAGTCAACCTCATTTCTCACTTTTGGATAAAGAAAATACTAGACTCATCCATTTTATAGTGTATGTAGGGTTCTTTTATATAACAAAAACAGGAATGTCCTCAACAAATCTAAGTTGAAATGAAATAATTTCCTTTATTCATTCTGCATTTTTCATTACCTATTTTGATTTTTCTTAAATAGTTCCAGAAAGAATTGAAGAATAAGGGCAAAGGACAGAATTTTGGTTAGATATAACAAAGCCTTTAACTCAACTACAATACAATATTTGATCTCTACTCTGGGAATTACTGTAGAGTTGTTTTTTTTAACTCTATACTGTAATTTATAGTCTTATCCAAATCTGATGGAACAGTATCATGTTCTACATTTTAATTTATTTCCAACAGTAAAATGCTATTATTTAATTGACATCATCAGTTAATATTTATTTAGTGTCCTCAGAGAATAGGACTATAAAAGCATGACAAATTTTCAAGTATCTGTTTTTGTTGTTAGTTTTTTAAGGAGTAAATAAATTGTTTTTGGAAATTCTCTGATTAAAAAATCATCAAAGATCCAGGGACAATTATCCAGGGATCCTAAAAACTTCAATTATGTCATAAAATCACAGAATCTGAGGGTTAGAAGGAATGTTCAAGGTTGTCTTGTCTAGCCTTCCCACTAAAGTAGGGGTCTTCTCAACTGTGTCCCCAACAGATAGTTACCTAGTCTCTGACCTTTTTCCAGTTACAGAATGGAAAAAATGAGTGTCTGAGTGTTGATTCAATTACTGTTCTCAGAGCTCCTGTTGTTTGCCTGTTTTTGCAGAGGATCAAAATGACCTCACAAGGTAATATCTTGACTTGTACATGAATTGGGTTTCAGTAAGGCAGAGTCTCAGCCTCACTCTCTTTTCTAATCATGGAAATAAAGTGGCAGGACAAAAGTCAGGATGACTGGCAATGGTCTGGGATGCAGTGGACGGCCTTGGCATCTTTCATGTCTGGCCAAGCTCTAAGTATTCCACAGAGCCTGCTTCAACCACCTTCTTGACCACTGGAATAAGTTTTTCTCATCTGCCGTTTCTGCTAGGGGTAGTCTTCACATACTTGGAGTAGACATCCCCTAACTCGCCAACTGGTTTGAGGTTTGTTGGTTCCCCTCAACCTGCCTACAGAGATGGTTTTACCAGGTTGTGGCTGCTGGATGTGCTCCAGCTTCTTGTAACCAGAGGTAAGAGTTGGGGAGTGGGGGGTGGGGGGCGAAAGGTGGACATCAAAGGTGGATGAGCAAAAGTGGAAGGGGATGAGCCCAGTAGCATGGTTATCTTGTTCCAAAGTCTTACATTATCCATGTGAAACACCCCAGGTTTCTCTGTTTCTTGTATTACATGGTACCCAGTTCCTAATTTCCTCATCCTTGTCTCCCTTCTCTGGAAACACTCTAGCTTTTGAATATTATTTTTAAAATGTGACCCAGGGAGCAGCTAGGTGGCTCAGTGAATTGAGAATCAGGCCAAGACCCAGGAGGTCCTGGGTTCAAATCTGTCCTCAGACACTTCCCAACTGTGTGACCCTGGCAAGATACTTAGCCCCCATTGCCTAGCCCTTACCACTCTTCTGCCTTGGAACCAACACATAGTATTGATTCTGAGATGGAAAGTGAGGGTTTAAAAAAAGTGACCCAGAAAAGACATGAATTGATGCAAAGTTAAGTGAGCAGAACCAGAACATTGTACACAGTGACATCAATATTATATGATTAACAAAATGTGAGACTCAGCTACTCTAATCAATGCAATGATCCAAGACAATTTCAAAGGGCTGCTGATTGAAAAATACTGAGAAAGAACTGATGAACTCTGAGTGAACACTGAAACATTGTTTTCACTTTATTTCTCTTGCTTTTTTAAAATGAAATGGCTAATATGTTTTGCTTGACTTCATATGTGTAATGGATCTCAAATTGTTTGCTTTCTCAGTGGGTAAGAGAAAGGTCTGGAAGACGGGGAGAGAATTTGGAACTCAAAAATTTTTAAAGTGAAATTATTATTTTTTAAACCATTGCTATGTTGCAATATGTTTTTATATATAATTCAGGGGGAAATAAGGTAAAATTTATTGAAAAAAATAGTAACTTGCATCTCTGAAATTTTAAACAGTTGGCAAGACAGCTTTGTAAGTCTTTATTCCTGTATGTATTATTTGCACTACTGTACATCCCACTCCTGGTGGAGAGCTGGCCCCTTTGGTGTGCTGGAGCCAGCTCTAATCAGGATTATTAAATATTTTTGGTGATGAGCATTTCACCTCTGAAATCTAACACAAAGCAGGGTTTGAGTTAGTGTTTTGTTAATTATCTAGATTTAAGAAAGTGATGGAGTAAGTGTCAATAATGCAAATTAAACTTAATTAAAAAATAAAATTAAAAATCATTGCTTCTGATGTGCGCTGACCACCCAGAGGACAATAGAGCAAACCACATACTCTCTTTGTTCTGGACACTGCAATTCTATTAATGAACCTTAGCAACACATTAGCTCTTTTGATTGCCATGGAAAATTTTTGAGAGCCTGTAGTCAACTTACATCCCTCACTATAAAATTTAGGATCTACTGGCACAATCTCCCCAGTATTCTATAAGACCATAGCTTGGCTTCTCATAATATTAACTTGTATTTATGTAATACCTACTTTGTGCGAGGCACTTTGCTAAGCACTTTATGGATATCCTAATTGATCCTCACAATAACCTTGGAGGGTAACTGCTTTTATCCTCATTTTACATATGAAAAAAGTTGAAGCAAACACATTAAATGACTTGGCCAAGGTCACATAGCTACTAGTGTATGAGGTTGGATTTGAACTCTAGTTCTTCTAACTCCAGGCTCAGCACTTAAAAAATCATTTTCATAAGTAATTGATACAGGAGAAATGACTGGCAATAATTTGTCTGAAATCAAGGGTTTTTAGGGAACTACAAAATTAGGGAATGGTCATCTTTGACAGCACTTAAAAAAACACACTCTCCTGGAGGAAGGAGCTGGTAGTTCTCCTAGCTACTGTACCACCTAGCTTCCCCTTTTCATCCCAATTTAGTGATACCAACTTTCCTCCCATTTACCTGGGCTCAAAACCTCCCCCTCATCTCTAGCTTTTCCCTCTACTTCAACTCTATTATACATTTAACTACCCTAATAGAGTCTGCCTTCAAAATGATCCCCCATCCATCCTCCTTTATTATCTCTGCCAACAAGCATCTCTTGATCACTTATCAATTTTATATGTATATGTAATATAACAGCATTTTCCCTACCACCACTTTTCATAGAGTCATAGATTTCAAATTGAAAGGAACCTCAGAGGTCATCTAGTCTAATCTCTACATTTTACAAATGGAGAAATTGAGGATCCAGCCCCACTGACAAATACTAATTAATATACATTACCAGTGTTAATTAGAATCTGTTAGCCTAAAGACTATGATCCCCAGCAAAACTACAATTCCCAGGATCCCACTCACTTCCTGTCATTATGTGCTGATATAGTGGTAGTCTCTCAGTGACCGAGAATGACTATTGTCTTTGTGCATTATCATCTATTGATGTACCCTCATGTGGCTTTGGAGTCCAAAGGCTGAGGCGCAGAGTTTGTGGCACATGGGGCCTGGGACGCCAGTTGTTACGAGAGGTGCGGTTGTGGCCTGGTGTCAGCGTTCACGTGCAGCGGCAAGACGTCGACGTCGCTCATCTTCAAAGTTGGTGGCTACATGGTTAATGTGGGTTCACCAGCTGCTTCTGTCAGAGGCGGCGAGTTCTAGTTGCTTTGGTGTAATGCCAGCCCACTTCAAGTGTGACTTTAGCTGATCCTTGAATCATTTCTTTGGTCGGCCTTGTTTCCTGAGTCCAGCTGAGTATTCACCATAGAATACCTGTCTTGGTATTCGCTGTGGGTCCATGCGGATGACGTGTCAAGACCATCGTAGCTAGGTGTTGAGGACCATGACTTCGATGCTGGTGGAGTTGGCTCTGTCGAGGACTTCCTGGTTGGTGATTTGGTCCTGCCATCGGATCCTCATGATTGACCGGAGGGAGCGTTGGTGGAATTGCTCCAACTGCTTCATGTGCTTCCGGTACAGTGTCCATGTCTCACAACCGTACAGGAGCGAGCTGAGGACCACTGTGTTGTACACTTTGAGCTTCCTCACAGTGCTTACACCGCTGTGTTGGAGGACTTTGCAGCGCAGCCGCCCATGTGCCTGGCTGGCCTTTTGGATCCTGGCATTAATCTCGTGGTCTAGGGACCCGTCATTGGCGATGGTGCTGCTCAGGTACTTGAAAGTGTTGACTTTAGAAAGCTGCGTGCCGTTGATTGTAATACACGGCTGGTTCGTTGGCATCCCTGGTGCAGGTTGGAACAGCACCTCTGTTTTGCTGAGGCTGATAGTCAGGTCAAACAGTTTTGTTGCGGTGGAGAACCTGTCCACAATGGTTTGGAGATGATTTTCTTGGTGGGCCATGAGAGCACAGTCATCTGCAAAGAGAGCTTCCAGGATGAGTCTCTCTGTTGTCTTTGTTTTTGCAGTCAGGTGGCGAAGGTCAAATAGTGAGCCATCCAGTAGGTATTTGATGTAGACACCCAGGGCTAGATCCATCACAGCATGTCGTAATACTTGGGTGAAAAATAGGTTGAATAGTACCAGAGCGAGGACACAGCCTTGTTTCACACCATTGGAGATGTTGAAGCGATCGGAAGTCTCTCCACCAGATAGGACTTCCCCTGTCATGTCGACATGAAAGAGCTGGATCAGTTTGATTGATTTTGCTGGGCAACCGAGCTTGCTGAGGATCACCCACAATGGGTCCCTGTTCACTGTGTCGAACGCCTTCGTCAGGTCTATGAAGACAATGTAGAGACTCAGGTTCTGCTCAAGGCATTTTTCCTGCATTTGCCTCACCGTGAAGACCATGTCGATGGTGCTACGATCTGGTCTGAAGCCACATTATGATTCAGGCAGGTTCTGCTCTGAAACAGATGACAGGAGTCTGTTGAGTATAACACGGGCGAGGATCTTTCCAGCAATGGAGAGTAGTGAGATGCCTCTGTAGTTGTCACAGGCTGCTCATGAGCCTTTGTTCTTGTATAGGGCTACGATGGGGGCATCTCTGAGTTCTGGGGGCATGTCTTCTTCTTCCCATATGCTGGTCAGCACTATGTGGAATGCCTGGAGCGCCTTTCCATTTAAGGCCTTGTACACCTTGGTTGGGATCCCGTCTTTACCAGATGCCTTGCCTGCACTCATTTGTTTAATGGCTTTTTGGACTTCCTCTATTGAAGGAGGGACATCAAGTTGTTCAATGGTGCAGTTTTGGGGGATCTGGTCAAGGGTGCTTTGGTCGACTGAAGAGGGTTGGTTAAGAAGCTGACTGAAGTGTTCTTTCCACCTATTGCTGATGCCTTTTTTATTGTTTATGAGAGTGCCACCGTCAGAGGATAGCAAGGGAATGGTGGTGGGATTTAATGGCCCATAGACAGTCTTGAGGGCACTGAAAAATTGTTTGTAGTTTTTTGTATCAGCAAAACGCTGGATTTCTTCTGCCTTTTTTCCCACCATTGGTCTTGCATCTTCCTGATCTCATGCTGTGCCATGGCTTGGAGAGAGTTGAATCTGTCCTTTTTAGGAGCAGAGTTTGGGTTATTTTGCTACTCCATAAAGGCTTTGTTCTTTTTGCTCAATAGGTCTTCAATAGCAGTATTGTTCTTGTGGAACCAGTCCTGGTGGTTGCGTTGTTTGGGGCCTAGGACTGCCTTTGATGTTTCCTTCACTGTGTCTCTGAACTGGTTCCATTTCTCGGTTGAGCTTCCAGTGAGTAGTCCCTTGGCAGACAGCTTGTCATCCAAGCAGGACTGGAATGTTTGCAAATAAGATGAATCTCTAAGACGACTCACCTTGTAAAATGCGCGAACTGTCTGGGTGCGTTTTGGATGGCGAGGCGCAATGCGCGAGGGGAAGCTGGGTAGCCCAGCGGATTGAGAGCCAGGCCTAGAGATGAGAGGTCCTAGGTTCAAATCTGGCCTCCGACACTTCCCAGCTGTGTGACCCTGGGCAAGTCACTTGACCCCCATTGCCTAGCCCTTACCTCTCTTCTGCCTTAGAACCAATACACAGTGTTAATTCCAAAGTGGAAGGTAAAGCTGATATAGACAGGATATAAATTGGGGTGGAGGTCTGTCTCCCTCTTATCTTTCTGTCTCTGCTTTGGTGGAGTGGGCTTTTTGAGCAGGTAGAAGAACTTAGTCATGTGCTTCTATTTTGTTAGATAATAAACTTCATAAAATATAATACTTGAAGTATTGCACATTCAGTTAAATCTTAGTTTATGGTGACCAGAAGTGGGTTTCACAACCCTTAATTCTCTCTGAGTAGATTAGTTTATAAAGAAATCATGTTTCTCTTGTCATGGCTTCCCCCACCCCTCTTTGGGGAACTCTCTTTGGTGCTTCCACCCGTTGCTGCCAATTCTGCCTCCCTGCCTGGGTAGTCCTTGTGGAGCTATTTCTTCTGCCCCTCCTGCTGCTGCTGCTGCTGATTATGATGCTGCTGATTGGAGCCACTCTGCAGAAGATTGGAAAGTATATATCCCTCTTTCCCTTATATTGCCAACAGCTGAGTGCTTGCTTGTTGCTGCTTGCCTTGGAAGCCCAGGTGTGTTTCCCTTAGGCAATAATTAACCTCCCAAAGGGCTTTTACTCTATCCACATGGCAGGGGAAGCAATCTGCACCCTGGCATTTTACCACTAGGGGGAAGGGGGATGGAAGGTTACGCTTCCAAACTACAGACAGGAAGTAGAATTGCAAGCATGGCTTACTCTATGAAAGAGCATTACATTACCTATCTCAAATAGCTCCCAGTTTTAGGATGTCTTTTCTTCCTACTGTTCCTGGGTGCACTGGTTCTTGCAATTGTGAGGAGAGATTCATCTCCCTATACCCCCTTGCCATTCTGGCCTGCCCAATCTCTACAATACATCCAATATGAGATTCCTCCACACTATGTATTGCTTGGAATTCTCCATTACTAGGGGAGATCCCAGAGAGGTGACAAAAGGAACCTAAATGGATAATGATCTTGGGGAGGGGAAGGAACTTTAAAGAGTCTGGAGGAGAAATTTTTAAGCCTTTTCAAACTCCATTGTTTTATGGAAGTGTCTGCATCAGAATTGGAAAAAAGGACTCTTGAATTCAGTGCCTGTATCCTGTCACATATATTTGCTGATTGCTTGTTTTAAGATTTTATTTTGTTTATTAAGTTCTGTTACACGTAACTTTAAGTTACTGTGTTTTGAAAATTAGCTATATGTGCTGTTACATTGTCTTTATTTGTACCTCCCCATATGACTGGACTAGATAAGTAAGATTAAAAATTAATAACCAATAACTCCAATTATTATATTTTATAAGATTTATTAATTATTATTATATAAGATTATTATTGCTAGACGTAAATGAATAAAAGCATAATTTCCTAACAAAATAAACCATGTGCCCAAGTTTTCCTTGCCTGTTTAAAAGAACTGCCCCACCAAAGCCACCATAGGAAGATAAAAGGGAGAGACGGACCTCCACCCAATTTATATCCTGTCTACATCAGGATATAATGACAGGAAGTGAGTGGGGTCCTGGGTATTGCAGTTTTGCTGGGGATCATAGTCCTTAGGGTAACAGATTCTAATTACACAATCTTCCCTGAGATCCTTTGGAAGACTAGTCTCCCCAATGGATCTTGTAAACATAATCAACTTATAAATTACAATAATTTGGGGATAAAAGGGAGAGAGAACAAAACCAATGATGGCTAGTTGCATTGACAAAAAGCCAATTAGGGGACAGTCCCCTTCAGCATAAGAGTATACATACAAAATAAATGTGTTACAACCCCCCACAATTCAATTTCACTATAACCCAAAGTTTATTATGGATCTTTTGGTGCAGATCTGCAAGAATCTCCATGGTGCCTTCTCCAACCAGTTCACTTCCTGGATTCTGGGAGGTAGTAAGTTTCTTAACTTTTATAAAACTCCAATTTTAGGACAATTATACACTAGCCATTTTGACATGATTATATCTTGAAAAAAGACAACAGTGGAAAAGTAGACCAATCATTCTTATAAGAATATTGGCAGTTTGGAATGTAGAGACAACTAGGTGGGGCCATGGATATAACATGGATAGAAGGATTTGGAATCAAGAAGGCTTGAGTTCAAACCCACCCCCAGACAAGTCCTAGCTAAATGAGCCTGGAGAAGTCATTTAACCTCTGTACTCCTCAGTTTCCTAATTTTTAAAACAAGGATAAAAATGTACTAACTCAGAGTTGTTGCAAAGATAAAATGAAATAATATTTGTAAGATGTTGTTCAGTTGTTTTCAGGTATCCAACTATGTATGACCCCATTTGGGGTTTTCTTGGCAAATATACTGTAGTAGTCTATTACTTCCTTCTCCAACTCATTTTACAAATGAGGAAACTGAGGCAAATAGAATTAAATGACTTGCCTAGGGTCATACAGCTAGTAAATGTCTGAGGTCAGATTTGAAGTCAGAGCAATGACTCTTCCTCATTCCAGGACTAGCATTCTATCCACCCTACCACCTCCCTGCTCTGAAAAGTGCTACATAAATGCTAATTATTATTATTATTATCATTATTAACCAAAGCATGACTATTCTAATGATAAGATATCCTAATTGCAGGCAAAATCTCTAGAAAGAGATAGAGGACTTTTTGGATGCTGACCTCCCAAGCCTATGTCTGTGAAGTTATAATAAGTATGCCTCCAAAAGAACTGAGTTATATAGAAAAGGTACAAAGTGGAACTGGAGGTACAAAAAAGACCAAACTGTCCAAAAAATAAGAGGTAGCAAGGTAGAGCATAAACAACAAAGAACTATGGATTTGGAGTCAGCAGATTCCATTCCAAATCTCAGATCTGATCCTCCCTATTTGTATGATGTCAACAAATCACTTAATCTCTCTTGGCCTCAGGTGCCTTTCCCATAAAAATAAGGAGTTGGACTAAATGATCTCCAATATCCCCCAAAGTCCTAGTTCTTTTGTCCTACAGGATCTATAAAAAGAAGCAAGGGACCATTGTGGATGGAAAATATAGGAGGCCTTCTTTTCCTGAAGACTCAGGAGTTCAAAAGAGGTGAGTACAAAAAAAAAAATCAAAGGAACTGGGAAAGGATGTCCCAAGTATGTTAATCATTGGTTAGCTAGTCCTCTAACCAAAGGGGGGTTGGACTGAGAGTAGATGTGCCCTTGAGTCCTCTGTGATTCTCTGAGAAGATTCCAAAAGGCTGATCAGTTTAAGTTCTGCTGTACCTTGAAACCCACACTTGGAGACATTTGAACATCTTTTATGGTTATATTTTCTTATTGAAGAGGATTGATGACACTCAAAACTAGAGATGATCTGATACACAAGAAAAAGATCACAACTTTCCATGGAGGCAACCTTAAATGATTCTCCTAAGAGAAATAATGAACAATCAACAAGTATTTATTGGGCATTCACTATGTGCCAGGCATTGTGCTAAGCACAAAGGCTGTGGAGGAGAAAAAAAAAGGCAAAAAGAGCCCTTGCCCTCAGGGAGCTTACTTTCTAATGAGAGAAACAACATACATTTAAAAGTTTATCATTAAATATGAAATGAAAGGAATCCGAATCCTACCAAGCAAGGGGTCAGCAATGTTTCAGGCATAGAATATCAAGATGGAATACTCTGTGTTGTAAGGAATGATGATCTGGAGAATTTCTAAATGAACTGGGAGAACCTAAGTTAACTAACTGATGCAGAGTGAAATGAGCAGAACCAGAAGAGCAATATACACAGAGAGTAAAAAGTTGTGGAGCAATCCAATGTAAAGGACTTTGCTACAAGCAGCAATGCAATGATCCAGGACTCTCCTTAAGGACTTATGAGAAAGAACACTCTCCACATCCAGAGAAAGAAGTGTGGGAGTAGAAACGCAGCAAAAAAAAATATGACTTATCACTTGTATATATGTATATATGATTTGGAGTTTTGGCTTTAAAAGATTGCCCTATTACAAAAATGAATAATATAGAAATGGGCATCAAATGATTACATTTATACAACACAGTGGAATTGTTTGTTGGCTCTGGTAGGGGGGATGGAAAAGGGGAGGGAGAGAAAATGAATCATATAACCATGGAAAAATATTTAAAAGCAAATAAATATTTTTTTAAAAAGGAATAGCATACCAAATTATTGACCTGTGTTCTCGTTCTATAAGAATGGTCACACTTCAACAATCCCCATCAAAAGGTACTCCTCTCCACATTCCATTGATTAGAGATTCATTTGAAATCATAATGGCCATTTTAAAATGAAAATGCAGTTTAAAGAAATACTCATCCATACCTTGTGAATTATGACTTTAAGAACTGGACTTTTTCTTATAACAGATCAATTCAATTTATTTAATCAACCTCTTAAGAACAGTAACTTGATTGGGAACAAATTGGGAGCAAGGTATACTTGGCAGATAGCAGACCTCTGTGGATAGTAAAGATTGTGTAGAGGAGCCTTTGGAAAACCATGGGACACCCTAAGGACACCAGGCATCTCAGGTATGGAGAGGTCTAGGCAGGGAGGTCTTGAGAACAGAGAAGGACGTTGAGAGAGAAAAGGTACAACAAGCTGCCTACTATACAATAAGAGCCATCATCGGCCCTGGCATGGGCATCCAATCTCATAGCTCAAAAGAATTGAGCACAAAACATCTTTTAAGGGATCCTAAATGATCCTGATGCACAGACTAGAGACATGTTGCTGTAAAAAAGTCTGGAAGGCAGTGCTTTTGTCCTGTCACATCAAATGCTGTTGTTAGATCAACAGACTATAAGCACAATGAGATCTTGGATTCTTTACATTTTTCCATTGAATCTGAAATGATAAAGATGAGATCCATTGTTGGAGATCTCTTGGGGAAACTTGCTCAGTCTCTACTGCTGCCTTCTTCGAGTATGCCCTCATTTATGATTAGGCGATTCTCATAAAGATTTTGTATGTATGTCAGAGTAGACACATGGGTGGGTAGTCACTGCTATTTTCTTAGTCATCTTTCGCATTGTTAACCAGATCTGAGACTTCCCACAATTTTTGTATCTTCCCCTCCATTAGATACCTTGTATGTCTTCCCACAAGCTCCTGCAGCAAGGAACTATTCTATATTTAATTGATCCAATCTAACTGCTTTCCCTTTCTTGGGTTCTGCTTAGTGTTATTTCTACTTCCCTAAAAGCATCTCGTGGACTGGAATATAGAAGAGAATAAGACTTAATTCTGGAAGAGCCTTTAGGA